>NC_056747.1:975404861-975577361 GCF_019279795.1 Protopterus annectens
GTGTGTCTCTGTGTGTTTCTCTCTCTCTGTGTTTCTCTGTTTCTTTGTGTTTCTCTGTGTGTCTGTCTGTGTGTGTCTGTGTGTGTGTGTGTGTCTCTGTGTGTGTGTCTGTGTTTCTCTCTGTGTGTTTCTCTCTCTCTGTGTTTCTCTGTGTGTGTTTCTCTGTGTGTGTTTCTCTCTGTTTCTCTGTGTGTGTTTGTGTGTGTTTCTATTTGTGTGTTTCTCTGTGTTTCTCTGTGTTTCTCTGTGTTTCTCTGTGTGTTTCTGTGTGTGTTTCTCTGTGTTTCTCTGTGTGTGTTCTCTGTGTTTCTCCGTGTGTGTCTCTGTGTGTGTTTCTCTGTGCTGTGTTTCTGTGTGTGTTTCTCTGTGTGTGTGTTTCTCTGTGTGTGCGTTTCTCTGTGTGTGGTTGTCTGTGTGTGTGTCTCTGTGTGTGTCTCTGTGTGTGTGCATTTCTCTCTGCGTGTATTTCTCTGTTTCTCTGTGTGTTTCTCTGTGTGCATTTGTGTGTCTCTGTGTGTTTGTATCTCTCTCTGTGTGTTTCTCTGTGTGTGTATATTTCTCTGTGTGTGTATTTCTCTCTCTGTGTTTCTCTCTCTGCATGTGTGTTTCTCTCTGTGCGTGTGTGTTTCTCTGTGCGTGTTTGTGCATGTGTGTTTCTGTGCGTGTCTGTGCATGTGTGTTTCTGTGTGTGTGTTTATCTCTGTGTGTATCTCTCTGTGTATGTATGTAACTCTGTGTGTGTGTTTCTCTCTCTGCTTCTCTGTGCGTGTGTCTCTGTTGCTGTGTGTGTGTTTCTCGCTGTGTGTCTGTGTGTTTCTGTGTGTGTGTTTCTCTGTGTGTTTCTCTGCCTGTGTTTCTCTGTGCGTGTTTGTGCATGTTTCTCTGTGTGTATGTGTGTCTGTATGTGTGTGTGTTTCTCTGTGTGTCTGTGTGTTTGTGTGTGCGTGTTTCTCTGTGTGTGCGTGTGTTTCTCTGTGTGCGTGTTTCTCTGTGTGCACGTGTTTCTCTGTGTGTTTCTCTGTGTTTGTGTGTGCGCGCATTTCTCTGTGTGTTTGTGCGCGTTTCTGTATATGTCTCTCTGTTTCTGTTTCTCTGTGTTTGTGTGTGTGCGCGTTTCTGTGTGTTTCTCTGTGTGCGTGTTTCTCTGTGTTTTTCTGTGTGTGTCTCTGTGTTTCTCTGTGTGTTTTTCTCTGTGTTTGTGTGTTTCTCTGTGTTTCTGTTTCTGTTATTTCTCTGTGTGTGTTTGTGTTTCTGTTTCTCTGTGTTTTTGTGTTTCTGTGTTCCTCTGTGTGCGTGTTTCTGTGTGTGTGTGTGTTTGTGTCTCTGTGCATTTCTCTGTGTGTTTCTGTGTGTTTCTCTGTGTGAGTGATGTTCATCGTGTTACACTGCTGCAGTCATTACACTTGGGTTATCCTGCCATCAGGTGGTCCCACAGTCAGCCAGAGTTCCAAAGTCTGGTCTGGCGTCAGTTGCTGTCGCTTCTTCCCTGACGTCAGTGCGTCAGGGGTATATAAGTTGCATCCAACGCCATTTTCTTCAGTCTTTCTTGCCTGGCCTTGCCCGAAGCAGAAGCAGTTCGCAAGTGCCGGTCGGCCGACTCCTGAGATTTTCGAAGTCGAATTTCAAATCTGAAGTCTTCAATAAAGCTAAGTACCCCATTGGGGAAACTTTTTTCTTGCCTCAAACCGATGTCAGAAAAAGTTAATAATTGTATTTTTTGTGGGAAGCAAATACCTTATAAGGACTTCCACTCTTACTGTATTCCATGCCTAGGCCCCTTTTATGCTAGATTTAACAAACGCACTATAAAAAGACGTTTTGATTTTGATTTGCACTATTTTGGCCGAAGTTCAATTATACTATGCCGTCGGATCAACCGACGACCGCAATACCGAAAAAACGCAATGACAAGGATAAAGACAGGCATCCGAGGTCCAAAACAGACGAAACCTGTTCTAGGCCAGTCACAGGTTCTCAGTGAGGTGCTTTCGCAGCCCTTGACACCCACTACCTCAGAGCCACAGGCCGCCTCCGACTCCCACGTGGAGACAACTAGGCCTCTGGAAACTCAAGGTATTGGGCCTACAGAAACTAATCCCTCAGATGGGTCTGGAGCCGCTGAGCAGGCATCGGCTTCTGAGGGTGTTTTCAGACCTTTACAACTTAACATTAAAACAACAGCCAATACAAAAGTACCATTAAAGACAAAGAAACAAGTACAGCATTCTCCTGGACAGTCCTCCATGCCTAAGAAACAGATGCTTAAAATGGCCGAAGACCTCATTACTCTAATCAGGGGTTCCCATCCCCCTCCTGAGAAAAGGCCTAGGCAGGATACAGACTATGATTCCTCTGATCAGGTTTCCATTTCCTCTGATTCCTCTTCAGACCAGGGATACTCTCTACCCTCCTATGAGGACTCTGATGCTGAAGAATCTATCCCTTCAGCCTCTCCTCCTAAGGATTATTCTTTTGGGGAAACTTTACATAATATGAGAGAGCATTTCCACTGGGAAAGTAAGGATTACTCAGAATCCAAGAAAAGGCTCAGGGATTTCCTTTTATTGCCTTAGCACAGGCCCCTGGCTATTCTGCCTGTGCTAGATATTGTAGATGATGTGTTCTCTGAATCCAGCTTATCTCCTGATTCTTTGCCCCCTGCACCTGCCAAGCCAGATACGTATTATAGAGTCCCTGACTCTCACAAATTTCTTTATAAAAACCCTTCTGCTGATCCAAAAAACATTTCCCAGGGTCCAAAAGGGGATAAGGCTTCCATTGCAAAAAATCCAGTACCCTCTGACAGAGATTCCAGAGCTTTGGATAGATGTGGGAAAAGGTATACACTTCTGCAACTTTAGCAGTAAGAGCTTTAAATTGCCAGTTTCACATGCTTAAGTACCAACAATATTTAATGGCTCAGTTAAAACAGAAAATGCTTGCAAGCTCAGAAGCTCCTGATTGTAAAGAAATGCAGGATTTATTGCACGCTGTTGAACAGGTGGGAAAACATACTCTGCAATGTGGTTTTGATTCTTTAGAGGCCTCTTGTAGACCCACAGTTACAGGTTCTGTGATTCAAAGACATGCTTGGTTAAAAGAACAGAGTTTACCTGATCATGTTAAGGCAAAATTATTGGGTGCTCCTTTACAGCATGATACCTTGTTTGGTGTTAAGGCAGAAGAGGTGTTAAAGAAAATGGAGGATAAAGCTAAATCTATGCAGTCAAGTATTTCTTACAGGTACAGCCACCTCGATTTAGCAGAAATTGACCAACAAAAACATGGTCCTTTCCAGTGTCAGACAGGCCACAGAGAGGCAGATACAGATGCCCAAGAGGCAGATCTCAACCCCAAGGCTCAAACAGACAACGACAGTGGGGCACCTCAACCCCAAAAGGAGGTGAGGACAAGTCTCAACCTTACAGGAAACGGTCACAATGACTTTCCCTTCAGACGCCAAGCACTTCCCTTTTGGAAGCCCCCTTAGGGGGAAAACTAGCACTTTTTTCTCAAAACTGGCAAACAATCACCCAAGACAAATGGGTTCTGAATATTGTCTCAAGGTTACAGGTTCCACTTTCATACTTTACCAAGGCTAAAAGGAATGCCAGACCTGCCACAAAGTCAATGGGCAGAGGCACAAAAACAAATTTCAGCCCTCATGCACATGAGAGCTATTCAAAAAGTACCACAACAGGAACAAGGACAAGGATTTTACTCAAGACTCTTCCTGGTCCCCAGAAAAGACAAGGCCTGGAGGCCCATACTAGACCTTTCAATTCTAAATACTTACCTGGATATTCCGAAATTCAAAATGTTGACATTACAGCAGCTTCTGCCCATGCTGGGCAAGAAGGCTTGGCTTGTTACTCTGGACCTCAAAGAGGCATACCTGCATGTCCCTATCAGACAAAATTGCAGAAGATACCTCAGATTCAAAGCTGGTACAATGCACTACCAATTCTCTGCACTGCCCTTTGGCTTATCTACTGTGCCCAGGGTCTTCACAAAGTGCTTGGCACCAGTAATTGCATTTTGCAGACAAAAAGGAATTCAAATATATCCATACCTGGACGACTGCCCCATTCAAGCAGAGACAAAGGACATTCTTCTACAGCATCTGGCATTTGTAAAACGGTTGCTAATTTCTCTGGGGTACACAGTAAACGAAAAGAAGTCAAAACTACTGCCCTCACAACCGATTATATTCCTGGGTGCCAGCTTAAATACAATGGCCCAGATGGCTTACCTTACGCCAGACAAACAAGTTCAACTAACTCAGTATTTTCAACTACTGGCAAAAAAGTCCCATCTCCCTGCAAGAAAAATTCTGCAGGCCCTAGGATTCATGGCATCCTGCATACCACTAATACCATATGCCAGACTGCATATGAGAAAATTACAATGGTACCTAAAAAGTGTTTGGACTCAACACTCTCACAGTTTAGATGTAGTAATACCAATGATTCCCTGCCTACAACAGGAGTTTCAATGGTGGGCAAAGGAATGTTACCTAAACAAGGGTCGGCCTTTTACCCTACCCACAGCCAGGCAGACTCTAACAACAGATGCTTCGGATTACGCCTGGGGAGCACACATGGCAGGAAATTGCATTCAGGGCAAGTGGACCACAGACCAGGTGCGTTATCACATCAATCAAAAAGAGATGTTGGCTGTTCAAAATGCCCTAACAGCTTTCAAGGACCTTTTGCATCCAGGACAATTATTATTAAAGACAAACAGCACCACAGTAATGTGGTACATAAACAAGCAAGGGGGCACTCATTCTTATCCCCTATGCAGGCAAGCCATGACCTTGTAGAACACAGCTGTAACGTATCAAGTTCCACCTGCAAGCACAATTCCTGCCAGGAAAGAAAAATACTCTGGCAGACTATCTAAGCAGACATATCATGGATCCACACGAATGGAAATTAAATCCACAAATCTTCAGCATGGTAACTTAAAAATGGGGATGCCCAGACATAGATCTTTTTGCCACCCCACTGAATTGCCAATTACAAAAATTCTGCACAAGGACTTATCACAAACAAGCATGGAAAGTGGATGCTCTTTTGTTCAGCTGGAAAAACTTAAAAGTTTATGCCTTCCCGCCACTGCCTCTCCTTTCAAAGGTACTCCTAAAGCCAGACAAGAAAAACCACAGATTATCCTGATTGCTCCAGACTGGCCACGCCAGCACTGGTACCCTATCTTAAGGAACTTAACTCAAGGCCCACCATGGATTTTGCCTCTAATTCCACACCTTCTGACTCAACAAAACAATCCGATCCTGCATGGTCAACTCAAAACCCTAAACCTGGCTGCATGGCAGATTCATTAGTCAAACAGGCCACACCTCTCTCTAAAGCTGTTATGGATGTCATTTTGGAGGCCAGGAGGCCTAGCACCAGGAAAGCTTACTCAGAAAAATGGAAGAGATTTTGCGCCTGGAACCAGGCTCAAAGCCTTGACCCTCTTGTTCCAAACATTCCTCAGATTTGACAATACTTAACTGAGATGCTGGACAGAGGCCTATCCTTCTCATCAATTAAGATCCATGCCTCTGCCATTTCAGCACATTACAACACAGATCCTCCTTTATTCTCTCATCCCTTGCTAAAGCAGTACCTCAGAGGGGCTAAAAACATAAGACAGCCCCGGAGAGCACCAACTTTTGACTTTAATTTCGTTTTGGAAAAACTAACCCTGCCACCTTTTGAGCCAGCCAATATAGCCAATCTAAAATTTTTACCATGGAAAAAAGCTCTGCTCCTGGCAGTAACTTCAGCACGAAGAGTCTCAGAGCTACAGGCATCAATGGCAGTGGAACCTTTTATAATTTTTCATCAGGACAGGGTTTCTTTGAGGACAAACCCTACCTTTATGCCAAAGGTGGTATCTAGTGTGGCTCTTAACCAAACCATCCATTTGCCAACTTTTTATCCAAACCCCCAGAATAAAGGGGAGAAACTTCTGCATTCTTTGGACATACACAGGCAGCTACACTTCTACTTGGACAAAACAAAAGCTTTCAGGAAAACTGAGCAACTGTTTGTAGCATATGCTGCAGGATCACAGGCTAAGGCTATCTCAAAGCAGACTATATCCAAATGGATAGGACACTGTATTCATTACTGCTACACACAGCATGGAAAAATCAGTCCCAAATAACATTAGGCCACATTCCACCAGGGCAACGGCCTTTCTCAGAGGAGTACCTACCAAGGAAATTTTGGAGGCTGCAACTTGGAGTTCAGTGCACACCTTTACCAAGCCATTACCACCTGCCTCTTTACTCTAAATCCAGAGCAGGATTTGCCACTGCAGTTCTGCAGGGCCTCATAGCCAATCCTCTTTATAGACCAGCCACCCAACCTTAGCTTTGGGATTCTACCCAAGTGTAATGACTGCAGCAGTGTAACACGATGAACATAGTACAGTTTTGTACCTACCGTAAATGTAGATGTTCGAGTGTTCACACTGCTGCAGTCCAGGTTACCCACCCTCCATCCCCTCTGAACTAGCTGAGCTCATCTATGCCTTTCCATCCTATACAACCTTTGTGGTGTATTTGCTTGTAACTGAAGGTATTGTTTTTATTTTTTATGTAAATTTTTTATAAGCAATATGTATTGCCTACCTACTTGGTGGCACCTGACATCTGGGGCAATAAAAACTGAAGAAAATGGCATTGGATGCATCTTATATACCCCTGGTGCACTGACATCAGGGAAGAAGCGACAGCAACCGACGTCAGACCAAGACTTTGGAACTCTGGCCGACTGCGGGTCTGCCTGACGGCAGGATAACCCAAGTGTAATAACTGCAGCAGTGTGAACACTAACATCTACATTTATGGTAGGTACAAAACTTCTTTTCTCTGTGTGTGTTTCTGTGTGTGTGTGTGTGTGTGTGTGTGTGTGTGTGTGTGTGTGTGTGTGTGTGTGTGTGTGTGTGTTTCTCTGTGTGTGGTGTGTTTCTCTGTGTGTTTCTCTGTGTGTGTGTTTCTCTGTGTGTGTGTGTTTCTCTGTGTGTGTGTGTTTCTGTGTGTGTGTGTTTCTCTGTGTGTACACATGCAACCTTCGAAGGAGTAGCATGTCATCATGGTGACAGGTGCTCTTATTAATTGTCTACTTCAGAAGACTGACAAACCAAAAGACTGAAAATTCAGAATAGAGAATGATGGAATTTGCCCCTTCTCCACTGTTATGTGATCTTGGAGTTGGTATATATAGTTAGCAGGGGGTGAGTGGGGTGCAGCCTCCCACATGAGGGGTGCAAGGGGGGCTTGCCCCTGCATTAAAACTTGGTTCAGTATTTTGAATTTTCAGTCTTTTGGGATTCGGTCTTTTGGCTTCAGTCTTCTGAAGTAGACCCCTCATCAACTTCTGGATGCATGGTTTGGGATTACAGAGGACAACGGTCACCACAGGCAGTCCCTGAAGTAATGGAATGCTGCAAGGGTATGTGTTGCCAAATAGGTTTCCAGCGTAACTAGAGTCCATCCTAAAACTAACTCCATTATTTAGTGGGCAGATGCTAGACCCTTGCTGTCTTCAGATGAAGTAGCCTCCCATGGCATCTGGACAGAATGGGCAGATGTATATCAGCAGGGGGCACAAACTCCTCCATTGCTCTGCTGATGCCAGCTTCCTTCAGTCAGTTATTGCTTTCATGCAGGTAAGTTATATTGCCTTTGAGAATGATGGGCCTGGAGATCTGGAGGAGAGACTTAATGGTCAATAGGCAGAGAAGGAAAGGCCTGCAGAAAAAAAGAGAGATGAAATTGTTTGTGGCAGAGAAGTTTCCAGAGGACCTTTTACAGTTTCATGGTCCATGTGATATTTAATACAGCAGAAGGAGCTGCCAAAACTAAAGGCTATGAAATTGCCATACCTGCCAACACCCCTGATTGCAGATAATCTAATTCTATGACAGCACCAGGGTGACTTTTTATGGATGTTCCCCTTAAGGGATTCCTTTACCAGTACTCAGATGAGTTATTTCTGAATGTGGTTTGTGTGGTCAGGAACAGCAGCAAGCTTGTAATGGACAAACTCCCTCAATCTGGCGTCCAACAAAGTCCTGGACTAAAAGAGGACCAAAACTCCAGCATTTTTCAAGTAGACCAGGACTCCCCAGTTTAAATCACAGCAATCCTAATGCCTTCCTTACTGTCCCACTTTAGAGATGGGAGCAATTTACTTTACACAGAATGGCTTGGAAATGCCTCTCCAAAAACAAATGTATAATGGGGATATGTTTCTCTTCTGTCCCTGTATCCAATCACTGATCTTGCCAGACATAACACCTGTCAAAAACAAGACTAGGTATTTCAACTCCTCAGCAGAGGCATCCAAGAGGCCATAGCAGACCAGAGAGGTTAAGGATATTGGTCTAGATTTTTAGTGACATTGAAATAATCTGAAGCTCATTCTAAACTTTAGCTTACAAGTGTTTCTTCTGGGAATGGCCTTTTGAATAGTCACGGTGCATTCTGTCATTCATTGCATATCAGACAGACTAGTTATGCTCTTAACTTCAAAATCTCCACAGCAAAACAACCAATAAATCAATGAGGTTTCTGCACTTCCATTACCAGTTTGGAATCCATTTTGTTCTTAGTCTCCAGGGGATTTTACCAAGTTTGTATCAGAAGCTGCAGCTCCTTGGACAGCAGGCAGTCAGGATTTTCCCTTACATTAATGGCTGCTTTCTTCCTGTCTCGGGGTGATCCAGTTCACAGAAGTGTCATCTGTTAAACTGATTTTGCCTTGGAGCAACTGTCAAGTTGGCAAAGTCCGAGTTGCTCTCAGTTTGAGTTCAGTTTTGTAGGTAACACCTTGGGCACTGCTGTTTCTTGTTCCTTGCTCAAAATAGCATCTTCTCTTTTTATCAGGTAGTTGTGCCTTCTCTTAGGTCATTGTTTTCTAGCAGAGATGCTTGTGGCAACTTCGAGAGTCTCCAGCAAGCAGTTTGGACTTGTGCTCTCAACATTTCATTCATCTCTCTCTCACTCTCTCATCCAATTTGGACTTGCAATCTACTTGTAATGGTGGCTTGACTGAGACAGTCTTCAGTCTACATTGGCCACAGTTACCGCAGATGTGTTGGTGGTAGTTTGGGGAGCCATTACAGTGGACAAGACTGTTCAGAGTACCTAAACATAAAGTATCACTTATCAGTGTATTGGAAGTGAGGGCACTTCTGTTTCTTTTGGCCTTTCTGGCCTCTCAGTAGGCAAAATATGTCTGTAGTTGGACATGTCAGAAGGCTGATAGTGAACGCATTCTTGGCCACTTTGTCAAGAGCCTTTTGTGTGGCTGTGGACCATCAACTCGTAGCATGCTCCTAATGATACACATACTGGAGAGGCCAGTTCACTGGTTAACAGACTCACAAGTGGGCTTTGAGCCAGACAGTGTGTTACAGATAAAATCCTCATTTGTAATCAACTCTAGTATATGATTTTCATTTCTAGCCAAGTTACTTTTAGCTAATTCTTCCTCCAGGAGTGCAAGCAGCTGAGATGGTATAACCTACAAGTGGCAAAATAAACTTCTTTGTGCTTTTACTCCATTGTCACTGATAACTGGATTCATTTATACAGCAAAGCTCCTTGGAGCCAAGATCATCTGGGTAACAATATTTTTGGTCCAGACAAATTTTGATCTCTTTTGCCCTCTTTTACAGATTCATCTGTCCAGGTCTCTTCAGAATGCTGCTGTCTTGCTGTTCAGACAAACCACAACCAAATTTTGTTCACTGAGATTGAAAGCATAGTTTATTTCCTGTGATAGGTACACAGCCAGATTACTGCTTTTGTTCTTTTTAGTCTTTTCTTATCTAAGTTTTTGATTGTAGACTTAGTTGATGTTCATCATATTGATCACTGCTGCAGTAGGCTTAGCTGTATGGGTTATATCTTGCCAAGGATATAATGGCTGGACAGGTTCAAAAGCTTCAGGGCACATTCCATGCTCCCAAACACTGTCAACATGAGCTGAGCTGACTAAAAAGGTGGGTTTGCGCACCAAGCCATTTAGAGTTTCCCTGCTGTTGAAGAAAACTCTCTTCTGCAGGCTTTTAAGGATTGATGGAAAGCTTTTGCTGTTCCTTTGCATGTAAATATATATTTAAGAAGGAAATGGTAGGAGAGTTCTAAAAATAATTCAAGAACCCCCAGAACCCAGAGTAGTCCAACAAGTCATGGAGTATTTAAAAGACCTTGTACCCCCCAGCCCTGTGACTGTCCCTTTTCCTTCCAGAAATTCTGAATCTCCACTCTGCTCTTTGGCACTAGATAGTTTCAGACAAATGGGTTCTCAAGATTATTTATCAAGGTTACAGATGGCAGTAGAAGGAAATCCCTCTTTTCCAGGGGGTAATTCCTCAACCACCTAACCAGACTTTTTTTTTTCTCCCCATGCCTTCCTGACATGCTGTGTCAGGGAGTGATAGAGCCACTCCCTGCTTCCCAGGTTGGAAAAGGTTTTCATTAAAGGGTATTTTTAATACCAGTGAAGGTGCTTGGGGGCAAGTTCCAGAACTTTCTTTCTTAATCTTGTTTCTGATAGTGCCCAAATCCAAAATGCTGCCACTTCACAACCTGTAACCCCTTCATCGTCATTTAAGTTTCCTGGTAACCCTAGATTTCAGAGATGCTTATCGTAACCCTTTTCGTCCAGACTTCAGGCATTTCTAAGGTTTTGTGTCTACATACCTCTCAACCTGGAGACATCAAAATTCTGGGCAAAGGCCCATGAAAAGTAGGTACAAGTGGCCAAAAATCTAGTCACTGATTAACATAAAATGTGTATATGTAATTATTTAACCCCGCCCATGCCAGTGGAGTTGTGGGTTACCATTATTCAAATGGAAATTGAAGGACAGACAAAATATTAAACACAAAATATAACCAGACCTGCTGTCTGTGCCTCTCAGCTCCCTGATTTTGGATAATATTTTTGCTCTGTCCCTCATAACTTTTTTGTTTTTCTGTTAAATCACTGAGGAGTGTAGTCAGCCAGTAAAGCCAGACATTAATGCTTCATGCTTCTTATTGTTCAGAAAATGCATACTGATACAAAAGCTGATGTTCTATTAACTTTTTAAGTGAATGTTAGAGCACTAAGTTCTTTGCAGTCTTTCAAAGAAAACATGTCATGCTTCTACACTTTTCTTCATGTAACTGGTAGTACATGGAGCAGATGCAGCTGCCTGCACTGCAAAGAATTATGATTGGGTTATTGATCGAATTTTGTGCTCTCAACATGGTACTTAGATTCGCCCTCAAGCATTAGTCATGAGAAGGATTTCCTGGTATCTGTGTTTCAAACACATGAGCTGGTTGTGATCAGAGATCCATTGACAACCCTGATTGATATTCCAACTCACTTGTTTATAAATAATATACTGTATCTGAATGCAGACTGTACATCAGAATGATATATATTTATATAACCATCACTGCTTTAAAACAATTATGTAAGTGATGACTGTGTTATACTGCAACATGCCCACATTTACATCTGCTATACTGAACACTCAAAACTGTGTAGCAAACATCTTTCTTTGGGTATGTATGGCAAGGCTAATAAGGATTTGTATGAACCCGTCCACCAATCTAGTTAAGAAACTATAAATGAAATGGCCCACATGCTGTCATTCCTTATTGCACGCTTAGGCTTCTATCCTCTTCATTTAAACGGGTGCAACTATGCATTCACAACAGTATCTTTACAAACAGTGTTGTGTTCAAAATCAGTGAATGAAATGCACTGACTGTATTGTACATTAGCAGTATATGAAAACATAAGTACACACACAAACCTTTCAGTCAGCTTGCACTATGCTTGCAGTAGTGCTACATAAGTTACAACTACCTACTACAAAACAAAATGACAAACAGCTGCACTAGTTTACCCTTTCCACCTTTGGAAGAAAGCCGTAACTTGTATGCCTTGTTCCCTTTCATGAGCCAACACACTACAGCTTTTCCAAAGTTATTCACCTCTTGATAAAAACATATAGCAAACGGACAAGCACCTGAATGTTCAAAATAGTTCAAATAAATTAAGAAAAACTGGATTCAGTAGAAACACCTCACAAGTAACAAGAGTGGAAAGGGCTCCCATGGTCTCTTTCTTTCCTTTTGTTTTTTTCTATTTGAGCAAATGTTTTAGAAACCGTATACACATCTCGTCTCCCATAAACAACGCAACAGCTGTTAAGATAAAGGAGAACACTGAACTGTGCCTTGCAGTTAAGAATGCAGATGCCAGTATTATTTAATTGACTAAACTGCCAGTATAACACATTCATGAAATATTTTTTTTTCCTTTGTAATAAATTAAATTTGTTGAACTCAGAAATGGCATGTGTCCATGCAAAGGCTGGCGTAGTTGTTAGTATGTTACTTAGTTTAAAGAGAGAAGAGGGTATAGCACTAAAATAATTACCATTTCCACAATGTCTTTCTGGGAATATAAATGCAGTTTCAATGTTTCTGTAAGCTGTTAAAAGTCAGCGCTGCCAGGTGCACACATCGTCAAAGATAGCCAGCCAGTTCACCAATGTTTTGATTAGAAACTTGTATCTTTTTGTTTTCTGTTTTGAACCCATAGCACGAGACTCTTGGACCGGCTTCTACAAATCTACAGAACTTAAATTGTGCACACTCTGTTCTGTTCACTGCTTCTATTCCCTGAGTATCTAATAACTGAAAGTGCAGTTCTACTGTAGCACTAGCACTCCAGTTTCAAGTCTGCAAGACTAGTACCATCCCGAATGTACTAAAACTGATATCCATAAGACCACCAGGAACCGAACCATGACTGTACTTACAAACCTCTACAAATCAGGGCTTTAAAGGAACTGCAACACAAATATATTTAAAACATACACCACCCAGTGGTGTGAACTTTTGCTGTAGACTGTTATCACTGCTGAAGGAAACTACTTAAGTTAGTGTCTAACTCTTGTGGCTTGTTTTACAACAACATTAATTTGTTAATTATTTTATAAGCCAGCCGCGTTTAACCAAAAAAAATACAGACAATTGACAGATCTGCCGGTTCAACTATGCCACTTGCACAAAGACACACACAAGTGAGAGAACGGGAAGTCAGATGGTCTACCAAGTCCTGTCACATACAGAGTAGACATATAAGGGAGTCCAGTGAACACAAATTTAAGTTTTTGGTCATACAAGTGTCCTAAGATCCCCAGGGCAGGAATTTGGATATTCATCTTGATATTTGTGAGCCAAAATGGCAATTGTATCGAAACGCAACTGAGCACCCGGGCATTAATGGGTCTACTGCTATTACATGTGTGTTAAAATTAAAGAATATTATGGGATAGAATGATTTATATATGTTCTTTATGTATTTTAATATTAAGCATTTTTTTTAAACATTGTTTGTAATTGCATTTATATTCCTTTAAATAATGTGTTTTTTCGGTTAGTTAATTTATTGGATAATTGTTTTAATTGACCATGCTATTTAAGGGCTGAGTGGGGATGTATCTTTTGTTCTGAGGAAGTCCCTTGAAGAGGGAAGAAAGCGCTTAATTGTTATTAAAGTTTGTACTCTCCAGTTGCTGTGTCGTACTGTGCTTGTTTGGTTCTCTGGTTTAGAGTTGGCTGAGCTGAAATAAGAGAACATTCAAATGTCTTTTTTTTTGATGACTCAGTTCAAAGAGCTTTTCTTCCAGAGGAAAAATACATCTTTATCTAGATCAATTTTTAAAGTTTTCCAAGTAAGACTTTGGTCACTGCAAGGGAGTACATCAGGATGTTGATACTTGTGGTATCGGTGATTCTCATGATGTCCCTGGTAAGACTGCACGCAAGAGAGAGAGGGTGGTATCTGCAGACTGTCTGGTTCCAGCCCCAACATCCTTTGTCATTTCAAATCCCAGTGCTGGGGTTTATCGGAAGAGAGTTCACTTGATGGAAATGGCAAACTCTCCTTAAACACAATTGTCATCTCCTCCCTCCTTCCTCCAAAGCAGTCAGTCACCACAGACACCATGGAATTTGCTTGGGGAGCAGTTTCAGGACACTAAACCAGACGCAAGCACATAACCCTGATGAAGGCATTTGACTCTTTGAATCATCTTCTGTTCCCTGGACGTCATCACATTGTTACAGACAATACTACAGTCAAGTTGTATCCCTTTTGCAGACTAGCTGTGTTAGCTTAGGATGAAGCTTCACAGCGCAGTCTCACTGCATAGGCATCCTGCATTCCACCAGAGCAAAGTAATGGGGCAGACAAACTGAGCAGGACAATGGCAGACGTTCATGAATGAAAACTAGATCAGGGGTCTTCCTGGATTTGATCCATCTGTGGGAAGTTCAAGTAAACCTGTTTGCCTCCTGTCTGAACAGTTAGCCGGCCAGATTCTACTCCAGGATTCCATTAAAGAAGGCCTGGAAAACAGATTATTTTCCTTTCCTTGGACAGGACACACTTTCCACTGATATCCAGGGTATTCTGAAGATTCAGAAGGAATTCCCCAGAGTCATTGTGGTGACTTCTGACCCAGGCTGCAGTGGTCCTCTCTTAAGGAAATGGCCAGGGTAATTACCACAAGCTTCCTCAGAGTGGATCTGCTCGCACAAGGTTAGGGGTGTTTGATACACCCCAACTCCAATTAACTTCTGACAGCATGGATGAGTGTCTTAATTCCGTTTAGGTTTCCCTTTAGGCACCTGTTTACTGAGGATATGCTGCAGATGTTCATCGTGTTACACTGCTGCAGTCATCACACTTGGGTTATCCTGCCATCAGGCGGTCCCGCAGTCGGCCAGAGTTCCAAAGTCTTGGTCCGGCGTCTGTTGCTGTCGCTTCTGCCCTGACGTCAGTGCGCCAGGGGTATATAATATGCATCCAGTGCCATTTTCTTCAGTCCTTCTTGCTGCGCGGTGCCTGAAGCAGAAGCAGTTTGCAAATGCCGGTCAGCCGACTCCTGAGATTTTTGAAGTTGAATTTCAGATCCGAAGTCTTCAATAAAGCTAAGTACCCCATTAGGGAAACCTTTTTCTTGCCTCAGACCGATGTCAGAAAAAGTTAATAATTGTATTTCTTGTGGGAAGCAAATACCTCATAAGGACTTCCACTCTTACTGTATTCCATGCCTAGGCCCTGATCACAACGTCACTAGTTGTCGGTTTTGTGCTAGATTCAACAAACGCACTATAAAAAGACGTTTTGATTTTTGCTTTACACTACTTTGGCCAAAGGTTCAATTATACAATGCTGTCGGATCAGCCGACAGCCTCAATACTGAAAAAACACAAAGACAAGGATAAAGACAGGCATCCAAGGTCCAAAACCGACTATGAAACCTCTTCTAGGACAGTCGCCGGTTCTCAGTGAGGCACTTTCGCAGCCCCTGACACCCGCAACCTCAGAGCCACAGGCCGCTTCTGACTCCCATGTGGAGACATCTAGGCCTCTGGAAACCCAAGGTATTGGGCCTACAGAAACTAATCCCTCAGATGGGTCCGGAGCTGCTGAGCAGGCACTGGCTTCTGAGGGTGTTTTCAGACCTTTACAACTTGCCATTAAAACAACAGCCAAGACAAAAGTACCATTAAAGACAAAAAAACAAGTACAGCATTCTCCTGGACAGTCCTCCATGCCTAAGAAACAGATGCTTAAAATGGCCAAAGACCTCATTACTCTAATCAGGGGTTCCCATCCCCCTCCTGAGAAAAGGCCTAGGCAGGATACAGACTATGACTCCTCTGATCAGGTTTCCATTTCCTCTGATTCCTCTTCAGACCAGGGATACTCTTTACCCCCCTATGAGGACTCTGATGTTGAGGAATCTATCCCTTCAGCCTCTCCTCCTGAGGATTATTCTTTTGGGGAAACTTTACATACCATGAGGGAACATTTCCATTGAGAAAGTCAGGATTATTCAGAATCCAAGAAAAGGCTCAGGGATTTCCTTTTATTGCCTTAGCACAGGCCCCTGGCTATTCTGCCTGTGCTAGACATTGTGGATGATGTGTTCTCTGAATCCAGCTTATCTCCTCACTCTTTGCCCCCTGCTCCAGCCAAGCCACATAGGTATTATAGAGTCCCTGACTTTCACAAGTTTCTTTACAAAAACCCTTCTGCTGATCCAGAAACTATTTCCCAGGGTCCAAAAGGGGTTAAGGCTTCCATTGCAAAAAATACAGTACCCTCTGACACAGATTCCAGGGATTTGGATAGATGGGGAAGAAAGTATACACGTCTGCAACTTTAGCAATAAGAGCTTTAAATTGCCAGTTTCACATGCTTAAGTACCAACAATATTTAATGGCTCAGTTAAAACAGAAAATGCTTGCTAGCGCAGAAGCTCCTGATTGTAAAGAAATGCAGGATTTATTGCATGCTGTTAAACAGGTGGGAAAACATACTCTGCAATGTGGTTTTGATTCTTTAGAGGCCTCTTGTAGAGCCACAGTTACAGGTTCTGTTATTCGTAGACCTGCTTGGCTAAAAGAACAGAGTTTACCTGATCATGTTAAGGCAAAGTTATTGGATGCTCATTTACAACATGATACCTTGTTTGGTGTTAAGGCAGAAGAGGTGTTAAAGAAAATGGAGGATAAAGCTAAATCTATGCAAACAGTCAAGGATTTCTTACAGGTACAGCCACCTCGGTTTAGCAGAAATTGGCCATCAAAAAATCGGTCCTTTCCAGTGTTTGACAGGTCACAGAGAGGCAGATACAGGCGCCCAAGAGGCAGATCTCAACCCCCAAGGCTCAAACAGACAACGACAGTGGGGCACCTCAACCCCAAAAGGAGGTGAGGACAAGTCTCAACCTAACAGGAAACAGTCACAATGACTTTCCTTTGCGTACGCCAAGCACGTCCCTTTTGGAAGCCCCCTTAGTGGGAAAACTAGCACTTTTTTCCTCAAAACTGGCAAACAATCACCCAAGACAAATGGGTACTGAATATTGTGTCTCAAGGTTACACATGCCACTTCCATACTTTACCAAAGCTAAAAGGAATGCCAGACCTGCCACAAAATCAATGGGCAAGGCACAAAAACAAATTTCAGCCCTCATGGACATGAGAGCTATAAAAAAGTACCGGAACAAGGACAAGGATTTTACTCAAGACTCTTCCTGGTCCCCAGAAAGGACAAAGCCTGGAGGACTATACTGGACCTTTCAATTCTGAATACTTACCTGGATATTCCGAAATTCAAAATGTTGACATTACAGCAGCTTCTACCCATGCTGGGTAAGAAGACTTGGCTTGTTACTCTGGACCGCAGAGACATACCTGCATGTCCCTATCAGACAAAATTGCAGAAGATACCTCAGATTCAAAGCTGGTACAATGCACTACCAATTCTCTGCACTGCCCTTTGGCTTATCTACTGCGCCCAGGGTCTTCACAAAGTGCCTGGCACCAGTAATTGCATTTTGCAGACAAAAAGGAATTCAAATATATCCATACCTGGACGACTGCCTCATTCAAGCAGAGACAAAGAATATTCTTCTACAGCATCTGGCATTTGTGAAAAAGTTGCTAATTTCTCTAGGGTACACAGTAAATGAAAAGAAGTCAAAACTAGTGCCCTCACAACAGATTACATTCCTGGGTGCCAGCTTAAATACAATGGCCCAGATGGCTTACCTCATGCCAGACAAACAAGCGCAACTAACTCAATATCTTCAACTACTGGCAAAAACGTCCAATCTCCCTGCAAGAAAAATTCTGCAGGCCCTGGGATTCATGGCATCCTGCATACTACTACTACCACCACCATATGCCAGACTGCATATGAGGAAATTACAATGGTACCTAAAAAGTGTTTGGACTCCACATTCTCACAGTCTAGAAGCAGTAATTCCAATGATTCCCTGCCTACAACAGGAGTTTCGATGGTGGGCACAGGCATGTCACCTAAACAAGGGTCAGCCTTTTACCCAACCCACAGCCAGGTAAACTCTAACAGATGCTTTGGATTACGCCTGGGGAGCACACATGGCAGGAAAATGCATTCAGGGTAAGTGGACCACAGACCAGATGCATCTTCACATCAATCAAAAATAGATGTTGGCTGTTCAAAATGCCCTAACAGCTTTCAAGGACCTTCTACATCCAGGACAACTATGACAGACAACACCACAGTAATGTGGTACATAAACAAACAAGGGGACACTTATCTCCTATGCAGGCAAGCCATGACCTTGTGGAACACAACTCTAACGTACCAAGTTCACCTGCACGCACAATTCCTGCCAGGAAAGAAAAATACTCTGGCAGATGACCTAAGCAGAAATATCATGGACCCTCACGAATGGAAATTGAATCCACAAATCTTCAGCATAACACAAAAATGGAGATGCCCAGACATAGATCTTTTTGCCTCCCCTCTGAATTGCCAACTACAAAAATTCTGCACAAGGACTTATCACCAACAGGCATGGAAAGTGGATGCTCTTCTGTTCAGCTGGAAAAACCTAAAAGTCTATGCCTTCCCACCACTGCCTCTCCTTTCAAAGGTACTCCTAAAAGCCAGACAAGAAAAACCACAGATGACCCTGATTGCTCCAGACTGGCCACGCCAGCACTGGTACCCTATCTTAAGGAACTTGGCTCAGGGCCCACCATGGGTTTTGCCCCAAATTCCACACCTTCTGACTCAACAAAACAATCCGATCCTGCATGGTCAGCTCAAAACCCTAAACCTGGCTGCATGGCAGATATTTTAGTCAAACAGGCAACACCTCTCTCTAAAGCTGTTATGGGTGTCATTTTGGAGGCCAGGAGGCCTAGCACCAGGAAAGCTTACAGAAAAATGGAAGAGATTCTGCGCCTGGAACCAGGCTCACAGCCTTGACCCTCTTATTCTAAACATTCCTCAGATTTTACAATATTTAACTGAGATGCTGGACAGAGGCCTATCCTTTTCATCAATTAAGATCCACGCCTCTGCCATTTCTGCACATTACAACAGGGATCCTCCTTTATTCTCTCATCCCTTGCTAAAGCAGTACCTCAGAGGGGCTAAAAACATAAGACCACCCCGGAGAGCACCAACACCAACTTGGGACCTCAATTTTGTTTTGGAAAAACTGACCCTACCACCTTTTGAGCCAGCCAATACAGCCAATCTAAAATTGTTATCATGGAAAACAGCTCTGCTCCTGGCAGTAACTTCAGCATGAAGAGTCTCAGAGCTACAGGCATTAATGGCAGTGGAACCTTTAATCTTTCATCAGGACAGGGGATCTTTAAGGACAAACCCTACCTTCATGCCAAAGGTGGTATCTAGTGTGGCTCTTAACCAAACCATCCATTTGCCTACATTTTATCCAAACCCCCAAAATAAAGGGGAGAAACTTCTGCATTCTTTGGACATACACAAGCAGCTACACTTCTACTTGGACAAAACAAAAGCTTTCAGGAAAACTGATCAACTGTTTGTAGCATATGCTGCAGGATCACAAGGCAAGGCTATCTCAAAGCAGACTATATCCAAATGGATAGGACACTGTATTCGGTCCTGCTACACACAGCATGGAAAATCAGTCCCTAATAACATTAGGCCTCATTCCACCAGGGCAACAGCCACTTCAACAGCCTTTCTCAGAGGAGTACCTACCAAGGAAATTTTGGAGGCTGCAACTTGGAGTTCAGTGCACACCTTCGCCAAGCATTACCACCTGCCTCTTTACTCTAAATCCAGAGCAGGATTTGCCACTGCAGTTCTGCAGGGCCTCTTAGCCAATCCTAACTCTTTATAGACCAGCCACCCAAACTTAGCTTTGGGATTCAACCCAAGTGTGATGACTGCAGCAGTGTAACATGATAAACATAGTACAGTTTTGTACCTACCATAAATGTAGATGTTCGAGTGTTCACACTGCTGCAGTCCAAGTTACCCTCCCTCCATCCCCTCTGAACTAGCTGGACTTATCTATTCCCTTCTATCCTATACAACCTTTGGGGTATATTTGCTGGTAACTGAAGGTATTGTTTTTATTTTATATGTATATTTTTGATTAGCAATATGTATTGCCTACCCACTTGGGGGCACCTGACATCTGGGGCAAAAAAAACTGAAGAAAATGGCATTGGATGCATATTATATACCCCTGGCACACTGACGTCAGGGAAGAAGCGACAGCAATCAATGGTGGACCAAGACTTTGGAACTCTGGCCGACTGTGGGACCGCCTGACGGCAGGATAACCCAAGTGTAATGACTGCAGCAGTGTGAACACTTGAACATCTACATTTATGGTAGGTACAAAACTGTACTGTACTAATGGAGGCCAGAAAGCCTGCTTCTAGAAAATCTTATTACCAAGTGGAAAAGGTTTTCTAGTTCCTCCCCCCCCCCCATTATTTGTGAGTTACAATCTTATGGCTTTTCCTATTCCTCCACGGTTCATTTATCAGCCATTTCAGCATGTCTCCCTATGGCTCCTTCTCTTCAATACATTCTCATGTCAAAATGTTTTGAAAGGAGAGTTGCATAAGAGGCCTCCAAGAAAACTGGTGACCCCTCCTTGGAGTCCTAGATTTGTGATGGAGAAACTAACACTTCATTTGAAACAGGTAATATAGCTGACTTGAGGTTCTTAACATGGAAAACTGTTTTATTGATTGATCTAGACTGCTTTGATCTTCGCAAGAAGTGTAGAGCAGTCTGAGTTGCAAGATCTTATGGTAAGTCATCCTCATTTCATTTTCCACAGAGACACGGTTTCTTTGAGAGCTAATCTTTCTTTTTATGCTTGAAGTGGTTTCCACATTCACTTTCCTCCAAACTATCCATAACTCTGTTTTCTTTTCTGACCCTAAAAATAAGGGAGAGAAGATACTCCATACCTTGGATATTCACAGACAACATGGTTACTGTCTTGATGGAACAAAATCTTTTAGAACTTCAGATCAGTTGTTCACTTCTTGTGAAGGTAAGAAGGGAGAACCAGTCTCTCAAAACAGACTATTTCTGAATGGTTGTCTGTGTCTTTTACCTTTTGTTATATTTACCACAACAAAACTATTCCTGGCTGAGTCAAGGCCCTATCTGCCAGTGCCTTGGCTTCATCTATGACTCTTTGGAAAGGGTTGGATTCTAGAAATTTACATTCATTTTTTATTTTATTTTATATTTGTCTACATGGAAAGTCTGACTGGGACAGAGCCCATTTTCAGCAGTGGCCCAGGGAGAAATGCCACAGACACACGTCTTTGGAATGTGGGAAGAAACCATAACACCAGGAGGAAACCCATGTGAATGCAGGAAGGGACATGCAGACTCTGCACAGATGGCACCTCAGACGAGAATTGAACCAGAGAGCCTCTTGGTGTGAGGTGACTATGCTAACTGCTGCGCAACTGCATAGTTTAGAAATGGCAACTTGGTCCTCTATATGTGCATTCACAAGGCTTTACACGTTTGATTCTTTCTCTGGTGCTAGCAAAGCTCGATCTAGACTTTTCTCCAATGGTTCCTGGACCCTTCACCTTTTACCTTTCACTTTCCAAATGTAAGCTAGGGTAATCTAGTCATATATAGCTAAGGCTGCTGTAGCAGTGATCAGTATAATGAACATAGTACAGAAAACTTATAATAATTTATTTTTATTTATTTTATTTATTTTACATTTGTTGACCGGGCTAGTCCAGCTGGGTCAATTTCCATTTTCAGTGGAGGCCCGGGGAGAAAAGCTCCACAGATTAAAACAAGGTTATAGAAATTAAACCTTTACAATAAATGCCTGTGACGCAGGCAGTGAGCAACAATGCATACATATTAGTCTAGATCAAGTAATAAAAAATACATAGTGCCATCTACGTATTGAGAAAGGCATTAACTCCTTACAGTACAATTATGTGAGGATGGGGTATTACATAGTATAAAATGTATATACATACTTGTTAAAGACATTGTTTGTACCTTTTTTTTTTTTGAAATATGAGAACAGTAGTAGCAGTACAGTCATTAAGTCATTTGTGATCACAGAGAAATATTGCAGTTTTGAAATAAGGAAATATGATAGTGGAAAGAAGAAAGTAGGTTAGTCAGGTTTGGTACAAGAGCAGAGCCAGAAGATGTTCAGATGTAAAAGAAGTTGTTTTTTAAAAAGATGAAAGGAGGCTAGAGAGGTAATGTGTGAGGGGAGGTTATTCCATATTTTGCCTACTGAGTTGGAGAAAAGGCAGTTACCTGCAGAATTTGTAATTCTAGTTGTGTGTTGACTTGTAGCTTTTCGGCGGAGCGCAGCTGTTTCAAGTTATTATAGGGAGTCAAGAGGTTACTAAGAGCAGGTGTCTTTGATGGTTGATATAGAATGTTATGTGTTATTAAGAGTTGTTGATAGATATGCTTGTTAGGAAGTTCCAACCAGTGTAAGTGTTTTAAGTTTAGACAGTGGTGAGTTCTATACTGGGATGCTGTGGCAAAACGAGCTATATTGTGGTAGGATGTAGTCAGTTTCCTTAGGTTGCTTTTAGAGAGATTAGTGTAAATAGAGGAAGCATACAGTAGGGTAGAGATAAGATGTGATTGTGATAAGTAGATGTTTCATCACTGCTGCTCCCTCCATACCATTTTTTGGGAGGGGTGTTTATTTATGATGGAGTGTGAATACTTTTTATTCTCATCATTCTCCTTTCATGGCTCATCCTCCCTCTCTGTTGGCATGAAAGCTCTGAAAGGCTTGGCACCCAAACCTATCATTTTAGTCATCTCTGAGAGAGCTAGGTGACTTGTTTTGGTGTGTGGAAGGTGTCCTGGAGGTTTGAAAGCTGGCCAGCTATTTATATCCTTGGTGTAATATAACCCATTTAGCTAAGGTCACTGCAGTAGTGATCATTCAGATACCTTCTGTTAGTGTAAGTTTGCTTACACAGCTGTACTTTCCTTTGTTAAGATTCACTTAGTAGCTTTATCCAGCTTAGACAGTACTTTCTTTGCTTTGCTAAAGGTCTGCAAGGGCTTTTTATGCAGCATTTTCTGCTGGCCTCCCATTAGATATCATTTTCCTCTCTCAAGTATTTATTGTGTGAGTTCTTTTCCATTTGATGGTGGTATTTCTTGGCTCAGGGGTAACCCTAGAGCTCTGGTTAAGTGACTTGCTCAGAGTTGCATAGTTAAGTGGAAGCTGATGAAATCAAACCCCGGACTATAGAAAGCAGATTTTTAATAACTCATATTCTTATTCCTGTTTGGTAACTGGTGGACATCTGTTCAGATTCTTTGAAACAATTGCTTTAGCTCATTGGAAGTTAGTTGGAGACTTAATAGTCTTAGAAACCACTACTGAGCTAAACGAATATCCAGTGTACAGTCTGATCTGATGCTATCCCGTGTCATCATTGATCACGGATGGGTCTTGGATCTGACCTCTGATCCGAGCTTGTAAAGTGAGCAACACCTCCTGAGTTTGAGCTCCTCCCCTCCTAGGACTCCTGTTGCCCATAATCCTCAGATCTTGTTTACCATGATTAGTGAGCCAATGTGTTCCCTGCAGCTCGAGCTTCGGTGGTGAGATAAATGCCTTTTTTTGGTATCTTTTCTAAATGTCCTATTCCCATGTTGCAGTATTCTTGGTGTGGGATTCTCCTCCTCACACGGCCCGAACGTCAGCTCCTATACAAAAGCTTAAACCTGGCTGCTCTAGGTGTGTGGGACATCACATGTACATGTAGGGCCATAAACCAGGGACCTTAAATGTGACGTCTGCACGCACAGACCTCAGAACTTCTCATCTGCAGTTGAATGTCAAGCTCGGTCTCATCGCTCCTCTATTGGCAAGACATCTAAAAGCTAAATACTCCTTTGGGGATTTCATTTTTGCTATTGCTTGAGCTTGGTTTGCTGTCCCCCACTTTTAGCCAATGTCTGCTAAGAAGGGTAAATGCCGATGCATAAAGACTCGCACGACCATTGCATTTTTTTGCCTAGGCCGAGAATACGACCATACCTCTTGTCCAATTTGCCAATCATTCACCCAAAAATGCTCAAAAGCCATCTGGCCACCCTTAATCTTTAATTAGAAAGCCAGAGGCTACAGAAATTAGTGCTTAGGATGGATCCAGAGTCTGCCTCCCAGGCAGAGCCTCCACACAAAAAGGCCAAGTTGCCACGACCTACAACTACTGCCCTTCTATCGGACACCCTGCCAGCTTCCAATTTAGGAGTTGAGGGACGTTTGTTAGAGCTGTCTACTTCTTTGACTCCCCTTGAGGAAGCCACTTCTGAAGTAACAGCCGGCGTGTCCACAGAGGTAGCCCAGACGTCTGTTTCTACCGATGCTGAGGGGAAACCATTCCCCACCGGATGCTCGACTGGGATATCAGAACCTGAAGCCCCATCTCCAACAAAGACCCCTGAAACTAGGCCTTCTCCCAGGACTACTCCTTTGAAAAGGAAACAGAAAAGCAAGCATTTATCTCCCTCTGCTGAGGGATTACCTGAGTGGCAATCCTTCACTCAATCCTTGTTGCAGGCCTTCATGGCCCTTAGGCCCTCGACCTCTTCACCCTCCATCATTCCTGTTCTCGGCCCTAGGTCTGCCTCAGCTACTTCAATCTATCTTCCCACTTCTCATGTAGGAGAAGAAGAAGAGGTTTACTTCTCATCATCTGAGTCAATTACTTACTCATCACAGATTGACTCTCCATTGGAATACTATTCCCCTGATGAGGAATCCATAGAAGAGGACTCACCCCCAGAGGACATCACCTTTGGGGCGACCATTACCAAATGAAAGAATATTTCAAATGGGATACTGCTGAAATGACTGAAACTCAAAAGAGATGTTTTGAATTACAAGTAGAATCTGCCGGCCCACCAGTTAAACCTGCTTATCTTGATGCGTTTTTGTCCGCATCAAAAAATCCTGATTCACAGCCACTTGCCTCTAAGAGACCTGACCGTTTCTACAAGGTGCCTGATGAACAAGTTCCTGGTGACCCCCCCCCCCCCCCCTTGGCAGACTGGGCAGTGATTGCTGTATCCCCTGACAAGCAGTCAAGATTAATACCCTGATAAACAAAAAGCAAGCACTAAAGTTGCTAGTCCGAGGTGCTCTTTTATTAACATAAAATCACATGAGAATTAAGCGCTTTCGTCAATAAAAACCTTGACTTCTTCAGAATCAACTAAAAAGCCACAAAACACATTCTTATATACTATTAAAGGACCAATAAACTGCATCATTACCTACCAAGAGGTTAATAGATCAATTAAACAATAAAAGTTTTTAAAGAAAAAGTTTTCCTTAAGTGTAACAGCAAGGTTTGAATACAGTAACAGGTTACTGAAATATCCAAAACAATTAGAGAAAATATTATTAAATGGAACACTTTTTTATGTATGTTTTATATCCAGTCGGTTGTTACCAAGTGAGAAGGAGAATTGTGCTTTAAGTCTGTCTGCCTTACAGGCGATAAGACTCTCTGGTTGGTCAGCAGCCTCTTCTTCTGCTCTGGATCCACCCCTGCCTGGTTCCATCTTGGTGGTGAACCTTCATAAGTCTGGGGTCAGCCTCCCTAGGATGGCCTTCAGAAGGGCATTACCCCCATAGGGGTACCCTCCTCCTCATAGTCCTCCCCAGAGCCCGTGGTGGAGGAGCCTCCTCAGAACAGGACATGCAAGAGGAGGCACTTAGACTCCCCTCGAGAGGACACCAATTTTGAAGAAGGGGACGAGTCCCCCAGACTACCTTCCGAGGATGTGTCCTTTGGAGACGTACTTGAGATCCTGAAAGAGTGAGGTGGTTGGTTCCCCCCCCACCCGTCCTCGGAGAAATCAGTGTTCCTGCAGGCGTTAGAGTCGGACTCGTATTCCTCTTGGGTGGCTCCTCCTATAGATGAGTTAGTACAACTCGATGCCAGCAGGGAGTGGAAGGAGCTGGACATAGTCAAACTGCTCCCCAAGAGGGCAGATAAGTTTCTCAGTCCTCCCAAAGAGTAACCTTTCTGGAATAAGGGTGTCCCTGTAGATGCTATTGTGGTTGCTGCAGCCACCAAGAAAGAGCTCACAGAACAGAACTCTATGCTCCATCCTCCTAATAGAGAGTCACGGGCAATTGACCATTTTGGGAAGTGTGTATATGCCTCAGCTACTTTCAGACTGAAGACTATGAATTATATGGCACATTTCGCATGGCTTTCCCTTTTGGAGTTGTTGTCTCAGGAGAGCCTTAAATTGGTTTCTTCAAAGCTCTCCACTCTCACTTCCCTCTCTAATGCCTCGATGAGGTTGATCTTGAACATGGTTGAGGCCACCTCACAAGCGGCGGATACAAGAATTGCTATTAGGCGTTATGCCTGGCTTCACCTTTGCGGGTTGGCAGACAACTTCAAGGCATCCTTTACCAATGCCCCATTTGATGGATCTACTCTCTTAATTCCTTCAGTCAAGGAAACATCGACCTACACTGAGCAGGAGGGAAAAGACCTTGACTGCAGTAAGGAACAAGTTTTGTACTCCCCAAAGTTCCTTCTGTAAGACTCAGAGGGGTAGTAAAAAGCTATGGTTCCACAGGACGCAGTCTTCCTTCCAGGATGCTCTTCAAGAATCCTCTTCTGGCTAGGGAAGGGAGATTTGATGGCAGATGCTGCCCCAGAGGCAGAGGAGGTCCATAAAATCAGGGCTTTTGAGAATCCTTCTCAGAGAAACCCCTCAGCACTCCTGAGGTGCTTCTTCGACTGTCTGGCCCTGGAGGCAATCGGGGGTTGTATCTCCATTAACCACCTGGCTTGGGATGCTATTATCTCAGACCAATGGGTGCTAAACAGTGTCCAGGGGATACTTTATACCCTTCAGTCACCCCACTCCTATCTAGAAGTCACTCCTGGATGTCCCACCCTGCCAAAGGGAGTTAGCTATCACAGAGGTGCAAGATCTCCTTCAAAAAAGGGTCATCCAGAAGGTCCCAACAGGACAAGGATCTGGGACTTATTCTCACTTCTTTTTAGTGCCCAAAAAACAGGGGACCTGCATTCCATTCCTGACCTCAGCAAGTTGAATTTATTGGTCAAGAAATTGAAGTTCCGGATGATCACTGTTCGGTCCATACTGCGGCTTCTGAGTAAGGACGATTAGGTGTGCTTTATAGATCTCAAGGTTGCATACTATCACATTAAAATAGACAGGTGCTCCAGGAGATTCCTGTGGTTCCTGCTGGTGGACAGTCATCAGTTCAGAGCCCTGCCCTTTGGTCTCACCTCCACACCCTGGGTATTCACCAAATGTATGGCAGTGGTAGCAGCCCATCTCCGGCTGCAGGGTTTTCAGGTCTTCCTGTTCCTGGACGATTAGCTCCTCACTGCTCCCACACAATATCTTCTCTGTCTAGCCACAGACTTCATTCCAAGTCTATTTTATGATCTGGGTATTACTGTCAACCTTCCCAAGTAACACCTTGCATCATGTCAAGAGGCTGGAATTCATAGGAGTTCTTCTAGACACTGTGTCGAAGACTGCAGCTCTTTCCCTGCACAGGGTAGGCATGATCTGGGAGCAAGTCCTCCTCCTGGATCAGGACAGTGTCCCTGCCCATCTAAGTTTTCAAGCCCTTGGGTCAATAGCTGCGGCTATTCAGTTGGTACCCCCTCACCAAGTATCACATGTGGGTGTTTGAAGTCTGCTGGTGTCACTTAGATTGGAGGCTCTGGTCCTAGGATCGTCTGATAGGGAGACCTTTTTTGTCTACCGCAACCCCAAGCCACAGTGACCACGGATGCCTCCTTGTTGGTTGGGGCATTTTCAGGAAAGGACAGTCCAAGGCATGTGGTCCCCTTCGGAGACCAAGTTGCACATCAATGTACTGGAGATGAAAACGGTCCTACTATCCTTGCAAGCTTTCAGGACTTTCTCCCCCTTGGGACTGTAGCAGTTCAGACAGACAACATGGTGGTAGTCTGATATATCAGCAAGCAGGGGTGGACAGTATACTACCTGCTTTGCATAGAGGCCATCAGAGTGTGGGAATGGGCGATGTCCTCCAGGCACTTTCTTCTTGAAATGCATGTCCCTGGTGATTCCAGCATGCTGGCAGACAAGCTCAGCAGGTCTGTTCTGAGCCCCCATGAGTGGTCCCTGAAACGGTCAGTGGCAAGCCAGACCTTTGACCGAGGGGGTCTTCCATGCTGCGATTTGTTTGCATACCTCAACCAACCACAAATGCAGCAAATACTTTCCACTGATCCCCCCCCTCCCACAAGGGAGTCACCCAGGGACATTCTGATTCAGGGTACCTGACAAATCTGCGAACGCTCAAAATTTTGAACGTCACATGGTCGAGACCAAACGTTTGAAATAAGTGTTTGAAGATTGACTTTCAGTGGCATCGTATGATGCAGATAGGGAGAATTTCCCCTTTCTGCACTGAAGTGCAGTCTCTGAGTTG
The DNA here is from genome assembly GCF_019279795.1 of Protopterus annectens. Taxonomy (NCBI): domain Eukaryota; kingdom Metazoa; phylum Chordata; order Ceratodontiformes; family Protopteridae; genus Protopterus; species Protopterus annectens. Next base: position 975,433,272 of record NC_056747.1, read on the forward strand.
GTATATATAAGTGAGGGGTGTGGAGGGTGCAGGGGGGCTTGCCCCCCCTGCCTACGCTTTTAAAGTGTTTTTTTTTTCTTTTTTTAGTTTTTTATTTGATGTTCAAACATCCAAATGTCGAACATTTGGTCTCGACCATGTAATGTTTGACATTTTGGATGTTCAAACATTTAAATTAGACCCTCTGATTCACAATTGGCTGCCAGGACACCCTCTGTGCCTGTCCCCCAACACCCCTCATTCTCAAAGTTTTACAGAAAGCCAGTTTTCTGAAGGCTGACCTCATCCTTCTTGCCCCCTTCTGGCCTCGTCAAACGTGGTTCTCCCTCCTCTGGTCTCCTCTGAAATATCCACCTTGGATATTGGATCCTATCCATGATCTTATTTTCTCATCCATGGGGACTTCCCCTGAGGCTAACAGGGTGGTGCCTGCACTTCCAGTTATAGTCAGGTTAAGTTGCCTTCTCCGATGAAGGACATTATTTTGGCATTTCAGAAACCTTCCACTAAAAAGGTTTATTCCAGCAAATGGAAGATGTTCTCTCTGGGCTCGTCAGAGGGGCATTGATCCCTTTTCTGCTCTGATTCCAGACATTCTGTCATTCCTTTTCTCCCTGTTCCAACAAGGAGCCAGCTTCTGGACGATTAAGCTCCAACTAGCGGCCCTTTCTAACTTTCACCTAAGTGATAGTCCCATGTTTTCTTCTAGGCTCTGCAGGGCCTTTATTAAAGGAGTGTTCTTGCTCAGGCCTCCTTTCAAGGATTTCTCTCTTGGGATCTTACTTTGGTGCTACAGTCTTTGACACAACCTCCTTTTGAACCTGCCATTAAGTGGGATATTAAGTTTCTTGGAAGATGGCCTTTTTGGTAGCTATCACCTCTGCCAAAAGGGTTTCTGAATTGCAGGCTCTGCATAAAGCCTCCCCTCATTATTTTTCACAAGGATAAAGTCTCAGAACAAATCCTTCTTTCATTAACATAGCTTTGAAAACTAACCTAAGTCAATCTATTCAGGTTACCATCTTTTTTCCCAACTTTTCAAACAAAGGAGAGTATTATCTACATTGCCTGGATGTTCATAGGTAGTTACAGTTCTATTTGAAGAGGACGGAGGATTTTCGACAGATCAGCTGTTTGTAGCCTTCTCTCAGGCCAGGAAAGGCAGGGCCATTTCCAAAGTGTCAGTTTCACATTGGATAGCTTCTTGTATAGCTCACATCTACAAAAGCAGTCAGAGGGATCTTTCCAAGCCTATTAAAGCTCATTCTACTAGGTCTGTGGCTGCCTCTGTAGCTTTCTGGGCCAGGACGTCTTTGGATGACATTTGTGCTGCCGCTACTTGGTCAAGCCGCCATACCTTTGTAACACATTACAAGTTAGATTTGGTATCTAGGGGTAGAGCTTTGTTTGGTTCTTCTGTGCTCTGACATGTCCTTCCTTGAGTCTTCCCAGGTTTATGGATAGCTGGGGACTCTGACCCGTCCGCGATCATAGTGACACAGATAGCATCAGATAAAGAGTTATGTACTCACCATAACTTGAAATCTGTGCTATCCATTGTCATTATTCATCATGTTCCCGCCCTCCGTCCCACTCCTTCTGGTGACCCGTGGATTCTTGGAGTAATGGTGTGTTTGGTTCTGCTGTTCCTGGGCATGGACAGTGTCACTGTCCTGGTATTTATCTAGCAAACTCGATCTGAGGATTATGGGTAACAGGAGTCCTGGGAGGGTCACTTTGCCGGCTTGGATCCAAGACCCATCCATGATGAATAAAGACCGTGGATAGCACAGATTCTAAGTTATGGTAAGTACATAACTCTTTTTGCTATGAAGAAAGGGTAGCATTTAGAATTAACCTGTCATGTATGCCTAAAGTTACCACAGAGCCAGACTGAACAAATTTATTAATTTACCTGTATTTTTCCTGAGTAATGTGATTGTGGCAAACATTTGCTTCATTCTGTGGAGAACTGCAGACAGCTTTGATTTTTTATTTGGACAGAGCCAAATTTTAATGCAAAGGTGACCCGCACTTTCCTTCACTAAGTAGAAACTAGACGCTAAGGTTACTGGGCAAAGCATTTCCAGGTGGAAGGCAAACTGTATTGATTTCTGACTTAAAAATGTCAGGCTTAGGATCTGAATTGCACAGACATGGTAATGCTTTACTAAGTTTAATGGTTTTGGCTGTTAACAATTATTAAAAAAAATGGAAATCTAAACTAACTGTAATTGAAGTACTGAATATTATAAAGGATATAAAAGATTTGGAGATGAGATCTTTAGAAAAGAGAAGGAGCAAACTGCATAAAAATAAATGTATATAGATGCAGAGTAATGTTTAGGAGCAGAAGTGAGGTTTAAAGACAGGCAAGAATAGAGCAATTGATGGACAATCATAAATAAGAAGGCATATGTGTATGTAATATAATGCATGAAAATACTTTCATCTTTTTTTCTCCTGTCTTTAGCCTTACTCTGTCTACTGAAATACTGGGAATAGGAGACATATACCGCATGATGGACAAGAGGGAAGGGTGCCTGGCTGCTTGGGAAAATTTTATCTGCCATTTGGTTGTATTGCATGTGGCTTCAGTCAGTCATTTTTGAAGACAGACCCTTGAATCTATTTGTACAGACAAATACATAACTGTGGTTTAAATAACTTGCAGCTTGCCCAGTAGTTTTATTTATGCATGCTCTTGAGTGCTCCTGTAGTATGTAACTTTGTATAGAAAGTTCTACTGACTTTTGTGAAGGCTGATTTATTGTTTGTGTCTTTCGGCTTTTCCGGTTAGGGGTCGCCACAGCGGAACTCTGGTCTGCTAATGATTGGCAGTAGGTTTTTACGTGCTGGCTTGCCGGGCCTAACGCACAACCTTCAACGAAGGAACGCCCATTCACACATGTCGACACACAGAAGACGCTCTAACTGAGAATCGAACGGACGTCTAACTGTAAGGCGACAACGATACCGCAGCACCACCAAGGCTGATTTATTATTAAAAAAAAAAAAGATTGTTTCAGCATTTAATGCATTACTAATGGAATTGGTTAAAATCGAAAATTTGAGTAGCCTTTGCTGACTTGACCATTGTAAATCTGCATTCCTAGAAATCTTGCACTCATTTTTGTTCCATGCATGACAATTAGACACCGGAATAGTTTTTTAATATGCTACACTCCATTGACACATTAGACAATATGGTGGTGGTTTTGAAAATGAAAAGCTTATTAGTGCAAGGGGCTGGAAGTGTGGTTGCAGGAATTTTTGTCTGACATTGCACAAGGTGCACTTTATATTGGTGTCTTGCTGTATCTTTTGTCCTTACGGCTTCCAAGACATCCCTGTGTTAATGGGTTACTTTAGAATACTTTACATCTTTAAAAAAAAAAAAAAGTGACACTCCTTGTGGAGGGTTGCAGTGGAATTATAACATAATTTTTATATCTGCAAATAAAAGGAAGTAACAGATGCATATTAGTCCAATCCTTATTTGAGGGATGTATTTATAGGACTACTTTAAATTTTATAAAAGGCATTATATTGGTAGCTGTATAGAGGTGGACTAGTGGATAACCACTTTAATAAAAATTGTGAATAAAACATTTGATATTTTAAAATTTATAAAATTGCTTCACAGGCCACCCATTTTGTAGGTATAATATTCTCCAGAGTGGGTACCATTTGGGAATAATGGACATTCTAGAGGGAGAGAAGTCCAGTCTCTGTGGAATCAAGCCTCAATGACTGTAGCTACACTGGCATTTCCCACTACTTTCCACCCTATTTGGATATTACTTGTGCATAATTAGTTATTTGACTGTTAATCTCACAATTGGGAATAATTGGGTTACTTTGCTTTTGTGGAAAACAAATATCTTGGCTGTAATTGACTGGCATTAACAAGTGACTTTTTCTTTTAAAAGATGGTTTAGATTTCATGCAGATTTTTAAGTATGTTTGCATTGAGAAGAATGTGACACCTTCTTACACTTTTCTTTTTATGTTCATTCATTATTCCTCCTTTAGTAGTGTATTTCCATCTACTTGCTACATATCAGATACCAGACCTATTAAGATTATTAGTTTTTGTTACCCTTCGGGACTCTGGTGCATGGCAAGTGCTCTGCTTTGCTGATACGTTTCTTAGGCTACTTTTACCTCTTCCTTCCCATGATCTACCTTGCACCTTAATTCTCCATGTCAGGTTTATTGCCACCACTTAATATGTTTGGGTTGATTTTCAGTTTCCCAGGCTACGTTTGGAAACTGAAATTGCTCTGCACCGTCTTCACTATTTTGCTCAATTTCCTTTTATTTGGAGGCTTTGTTAACTTTTGTGCTTTGTTCCTTTAGGATGATGCACTTGATTCTACCATTAGGATGATGCACTTTCTCTTAGCATTAGGGGGATGTGGCCTGAGACTCAATTTTCTTTGGTTTTAGAGTTTGGCCTTTTTCTTGCCTTCACACTTTATTTGTATAAGTATGACTGTGGTATTGTTTGAGTCGTCTTCATTTGTCTTAACCTTGTTAATATTTTTACTAAGTATGACAAGGTGAAGTTAGACCTAACAGCTCCAAATCTTCTTGTTAGTACACCAGGTTTAGGAAAAGTCTCCTCTTTTCCTTGTGGTTTTATGGTTGCTCTGAACAGGTAGAGGAGAGTCTGTTTCATTAATCTGTTGCTTCTATGAAATTTTGTTCAATCACATTTGTTCAGTCCTCTAAGGAAACCTTTCTTTGTCATGTTGATTATATGTTAAATAATCCGCCATTAAAGGTACCTGGGCAAAATTTGTTAGAATCTTTTACAAGGAATTGATGTCCAGGCCTAGGGTGGAACATTCTCCCATTGCTGCTGCTTATCCTTCAGCGGTGGTAGTGTCTTTTATGTCTGAACTTACTTAATCAGACTAATCTGTGCATACTGTAGCTTGAGAGGGCTTTTCTTCTTCCTCTACTTCTGGAAGTCTGCTGTTCTTCCACCCATCAGTTATGCAGTGCTTGCAAAGGATGGTATGCAACTTCGTTATAGGCAAATGTCGCTTGTCTGGTCAGGATAAAGAAAAAAATGAACATTCATGGGTTCAGTTCAAGCAGCTTTATTACACACACACACATCAAAAATGAGGCTTTGTAACTTAAACTTACAAACAGACTGAGTACTGCACTCATACATGTTAAAACTCTGGCTGTTCTCTGAAAACGGCACTGCTGCCTGCATGTGTTCACTACTTATATGCACGTGCTACATCTGGAAATGCTTCTTAAAGGTACCTTAACATGCTCTGATCTACATCCTCCCTATAAGAGAAGTCCATATATGAAATGACCGTATTCAATGACATGCAATTTACAGAAATGATCTTTTGACTTGCAGTTATACAGACCTAGTTATTTCACATGCAGTCATACAAAATTAGATGCATATAAAACAATTATGTCCAGGTTGCTGTGTATTTTACACTGTTTGGGAATGCTGTGTATTTTACACTAGGTCTGATTGCACGGGTCTTCTGACTACATGAATTTGCAACCTGTAACTGTTCCCAGCTGAATAGAATGAAAGCAGTACTGAGCCTTCAGTTTGAATCTCTTCACCTCCATAAGCAACAAGTTTCACACAATTGGCCAAATTAAGTTGCTCACCAGCTCTAACTTTAGCAACTGTTTCTGCTGACATTACATTGCACTTTGAACAGTGTCTACTTTGAGCTCTGTGGGTTTACCATTGATCAGGACAGTACAAAATACTTCACTCTTTGCCAATAAATGTACTGCATTAACCTTTTCTCCGACCACTGATGCACCATCTACATATAAAGTATGGTTGCAGTTTTCTACATGATCAACTTGCCTTTTCTTAACTGAATGAGGCTTGCTTGATTTACAAAACTTTTGAAAATCGTTCCATTTTTTAAACTTATGGCATTGCTGACCAAATGCTAAACACTTCTCTCTTTTAGACTCATGGTTGATTCCACAATTATGACAGTTGACAATAAGACTTGACTTGGGTTTCACTTTTGCACTATACTGAACATGTTCCTTTTACTGAACTACTCTTGAAACTTGTTTGAAAGCTCTGGGTTTTCCATGTCACACTTAACAGGGGTTGCTGCTGTCATGTGCTTAGGCCTGTTTCTGCTTACCACATATTGCATGCTATCTACATTTGCTCTAGAGGCTGTAGAAACCATGCTTTTATCACTTGTAAGCATACTTGTGTGTCTTTCTGTGAGCTCATGGATTTGACAAATCTCTATGGATTTACTTAACTTTAAATCGCTGTCACGAAGCAAATTCTTTCTCACTGCAGCACTATTGGCACTACACACAAGCCTGTCTTTTATTAAATCATTTCTCAAGTCACCAGATCTGCACATGTTGGCCTTGTTTCTCAAGTTAGTGATATAAGCTGCAAAAGTTTCACCTGGCTTTTGGTCTCTTGTATAAAATAAGTGCCTCTCTAATGTAACATTTGTCTGGGGGTGGGGGGGGGTGTACACATTACTCTAAATGTGTGTTTAAAGCACTCAGGGTCTTCCCTTGATTCAGCCAGTTCCACAACATGGCGGTTTATCCCCTCTCCTGCATATATTTCTGGTGCATACGCAAATGAATGTTCTTTCATTGACTTTTGACCCAGCTATTTTAAGCAAAATGAATGCCCTCGTACGTGCATCTTTGTGAGAAAAAGTTTCTTCTTTCGGCTTTTCCCAGTTAGGGGTCACCACAGCGGAACTCCAGTCCGCTAATGATTGGCAGTAGATTTTTATGGTGCCGAGGTGCCAGCCCAACACCCAACCTTCAACGAAGGCACGCCTGTTCATGCATGTCTTTTGAATGCCACTCGACTGCAGGGAGGACATGCAGACTCCACACAGAAGGTGCTTTAGCCAAGAATCGAACGGGAGAACCTCTTGCTGTGAGCCGACAATGCTACCGCTGCACCACCATGGCTATTTTGTCAGAAAAAGCTGTTTATATGAAAATATCGTATTCCTGCTCAAACACTCTCCAATTTTCTGCTGTATTATGATCAAAAACACAAGTGGACGTGGTCTGCAAAATGCCTCTGACATCTCAACACACAGTAGTGAAGGTGCTTGAAATAATGTATGAACATACACACAAATATAAATATATATATATATATCTATCAGAACTTTAGGTCAGTACTTGTAATTATGCCCAGTAGCACAACAACCTCTGAAATAACTGCACTTTGCCAAATAAATCTCAGTAGTACAAGAGCACTTTGAAATCGCTGTACTTTATGAAAACACTCCTTATCAATGTAAAAAATACTTCAAAACGACTGTACTTTGCAAATAAACTGTACATAGCAGAAGAAGCTCAGAGTAAGAAACACTTTGCAAATAAAACTGTACACAGCAGAAGAAACTTTCAAAATGTCTGTAATTTGTGAAATAATGCTGTACAGTGTAAAAAAAACTCTGAAATGGCATCACTCTATAAATAAATGCACACAGCACAAACTTTTCAAAATGGCTGTACTTGCACTTTGCAATATTGCTCTTTGAAATAAAACTCTTTGAAATAATTGCAGCGTAATAAAGCCACACTATGCAAATACTTTGCACACACTGAGATACTTTGAACAACTCTAGTTATGCTTTTAATAGCTTCGGTCAATGCAAAATAGTAGTTTGTGCCAAAGCACTGTCTTTTACTGAAAACATGCTCTTGCCTTGCTTTAAGCTCAATTTGCCCTTTTATTGTACTCATTATGCCTTTTTAATCTCTTATCATGCTCCTTTGTCTTTGTGGATTTAGAGAAAACATATGACAGGGTGCCTAGAGAGGGGTTGTGTTATTGTATGAGGAAGTCGGAAGTGTCAGAGAAGTATGTAAGAGTGGTAAGTGGTACAGGATATGTACGAGGGTAGTGTGACAGCAGTGAGGTCTGCAGTGGGAGCGATGGATGCATTTAAGGTGGAGGTGGGATTACATCAAGGATCAGCTGTGAGCCCTTTCTTATTTGCAATGGTGATGGACAGGTTGACAGACTAGATCAGACAGAAGTCCCCATGGACTATGATGTTTGCAGATGACATTGTGATCTGTAGTGAGAGTAGGGAACAGGTGGAGGAGACCCTGGAGAGGTGGAGATATGCTCTAGAGAGAAGAGGAGTGAAGGTCAGCAGGACTAAGAATATAGAGGTGGCGAAGGTGGGTGAGTTTAAGTACTTGGGATTAACAGTTCAGAGTAATGGTGAGTGTGGAAGAGAGGTGAAGAAGAGAGTACAGGCAGGATGGAGTGGGTGGAGAAGAGTGTTAGGAGTGATTTGTGACAGACGAATACCAGTAAGAGTGAAAGGGAAGGTCTACAAGAGGGTAGTGAGACCAGCTATGTTATATGGGTTGGAGACAGTGTCATTGACAAAAAGGCAGGAGTCAGAGCTTGACGTGGCAGAGCTGAAGATGTTAAGATTTGCACTGAGTGTGATGAGGATGGACAGGATTAGGAATAAGTATATTAGAGGGTCAGCCCAGGTTGGAATGTTTGGAGACAAAGCCAGAGAGGGAAGATTACGTTGGTTTGGACGTGCTGAGGAGGGATGCAGAGTATATTGGGAAAAAGATGCTAAGGATGAAGCTGCCAGGTAACAAGAGGAAGGCCTAAGATGAGTTTTATGGATGTGGTGATAGAGGACATGCAGGTGGTTGGTGTGACTGAGCAAGATGCACTGGACAGGAAGAAATGGAAACAGTTGATCTGCTGTGGCAACCCCTAACAGGAGCAGCCGAAAGAAGAAGATCATGCTCCTTATACTTGTCTTGTGCCCGTTTTACTTTAAATATGCTCATTATGCAAATTAGAGCTAATGCTGAGTCATGCATGAATAGTTTGCTAGTCTTATCAAATGTCTTAGCTTCAAACATTTCGTTTAATCAATATTGTGATTTGTGCCTTTCATTTGCTTAATACGGTTTTGTGCTGCTCATTTAGTAATGTGTTTTGTGCCTTGTAAATGTGCTGTTTCATTTTCTTTGCCAAATCATTTGTGCAAGTTTCTTTATGTTTAGCTGAATTCTGGCCTTTTCTTTTTGTGCTGCATTTCACTCCACCTGCTTAGTCTGCCTTCACCTTCAACTGTGCATTTCATCCCTTCAAGTAGCAGCTGTTCTAATCTTGGTTCTGACACCATATTGCTCATCTGGTCAGGATAAAACAGACTAACATTTGTGGGTTCAGTTCAAGCAGCTTTCTTACACACACACCCCTCAGAAATGAGGTTTTGTAACTTAAACTTATGAACAGACAGACTATCACACTCATACATTTTAACATTCTGGCTGTTTTCTCTCAAAAAGCACTGCTGCCTGCACATGCTACATCTAGAAATGCTTCTTGAAGGTACATACACATGCTGTAGTCTACAGCAGGTGGCTTCTTTTCTGTCATTGTCTACTTCTGAAAGGCTAGAAGGTGGGTTTGATGTGAATACGCCATCTTCTTTTGGTCCCATTGATTCAGTGTCTTTTGTAGTTAAGTAACGGAGCACCATCTTCTGAGTTCACATTTTTCAGCATTGGTCCCTTCAGTGTGAGCTGGTCCTCTACAGGTCCTTCCAGTGCAGGCTAAGCCCCCAGCTCATCAGTTGTCTGGTTCCCCAGCAATGGATAGGGCCAGTGTTAGTCACAGGTGGCACCCCTTTTTGTCTCAGTACATGCTTCCTAAGAGGATATGTACATGACTACTTTGGTGTCAATTTGTGGACCTCGAGTTTGAGGTTATGAAAACAATCTACTGTTGTAGAGGATTCCTAGGAACCAGAAAGTCTCATGTTGACCCCAACATGGCATATTACAGTGATTTCCATTTCTCTACTCTCCCATCTGGAGGATCTTAAGTTCAGCAGGATCTTGCAGAGAATGGAGAGTAGGAATTGGCCTAATAAAGAATTCTCACTTTTGCAAAAGAGGCTTCAAGCTTCTGCCACTGTTGTCAGGCATTTTACTGGGTGGCCTCTTCCTTGAAGAACATCTTAGATCATCAACTAATGAAGGCTGCTTGGAATAATCTGAACACTTTAGATATGTCCCTGAGGAAGCTGAACAGGATATTTAGACACTTACCAGTCTGTGCTTGTCTGGGAGGCAACCCAGTAAATTAAGCAACACTTTCTGTGGCCACTGTGATGAGGAATCCCACTATCTAGTCTTGTTTTCATCGTTCCCCTGAAAAGGAGTTTTTCATGGCTGAGGAAATTGGCTTTCCATCCTCCACTCTGATTTAGGGTGCTGAATAACCTTATCCAGATAACTTTCAGTGGGACATCTTGGACAAAAATATGCATACTAGTGAAGAGAAATTTCCTTGATGCATCTCTTAAAGAAAAGCTAATCAGTCAATGTTCTACTTCCCTTTTGATTGGCAATCTCATGGATTCAGCTTTTGGGGACTCTTGCTGTTAGAACCTGAAATTGATCAACATATTTGTAGTACAAAGGGGAAAGGACAGCATTTTTAGGTGTTAGTGTCACTTTTCACACCTCTCAGCATTTATTTTCTAGGACCAAAGTCATAGAAAGCATATAAGCCCATCTGGTAGAGCTAATCAACTCTTGTCGGTGAGCTTACAAGGCTCATTAATGAATTTTCACAAGAATATGATGGTAACAGCATTTCTGTAAATCTAGAGGGTTCTATACCCGGTAACCAAGAAAATTGAGGTGTGATGATATCACTTTAGTTGTGATTTTACTTTTGGTCCAGCAATGAGGCACACAGCAGCAGGAAAGGAATGGAGCTGCTTCTACCCAGGGAAGTGGAACAGAACCTTTACAGTGGACTTAGTCATTTCACTCATAACACTAATTCATTGAGTGGTTTGGGACAGTATTTGGACATTAATATGGACTTGTGGTTAGGCAGAACAAACGTTAATTTTGACCCAGCACCTCCACAAGGTAATGAAACGTATGTTGTTAAATTAAAAGAAAAATTGTGTAAATTTAGAAGTTTAATGGCTGACCATTCTTTTTTAAATGAATGTATTAAAGTTAAACAAGTCCCTAAGGGACTTAGAATTAGTAAATTTCCTAATGTTTAGAAGGGAACTGATTTTTTTTTTTAAAGCTGTAGTAAATATGTTTAATGACTGTGGTTTAGCCCTTATGATGGTTATTATTAAGCATAATGAAAAAATGATGGATGTGTTAAAGAAAAATATTACAGCTTTGAATTTGAAAATACAGGAAGATTTATTGTTTACCTTAAAATAAACGTAAATATGCATATATTTTTAAATATTTTGACAGTTTGGATTCAAAAAACTGGAAAAGAAAAATGGGTGAACTAGAGGGGGATACTAAAGACTATGCTGAGGGCACAGCTTATGTAGTAAGGCAACATTTTAACCCACGTAATGGTAGAGGGAACACCAATATGGATGAGTACAATAGTGAAGAAAATAGAGAATTGGATAATAGGAACAATGATAGAGACACCCATTTTTACAATGGTCCTGTAAGAAGGTCAGAAAGAATTTGGAATCTGCCAGTACAACCTACGTATGCACAAGCCACCAAGAGGGGATAGGGGAACCAGAGGGGGAAACAGCAGTTTTACCCACAACCCCAGAGGAGTTATTGGAACAGATGAACAGAGAATTTACCTTTAAGGGAGGGAAACTTTAACATGGACAATGAATTGCAAGTAGTAGGTCCCATTAATAAGATGGGGAAATTTCAAATGTACAATTATACCAATATTGAACTGAATGAGAAACATTTTATTTTGTTCAAAAAAAGGTTTCAGATTCAGCTATATTTCCTTTTTAGCTAGGAATGAAACATTACTTGATATAAAAATGTTTGTCAGGAAAATTAATTTGGATGTATTACTTGGTGGTATGACTGAGGCAGACAGGATGGACCAGTTGAAAAAGAAAAGTTCTTACAATCCCCCCGTTACCTGAGTTAAAAAACTTTGAAACGGTAGTATGCAAAGAAATTAGATCATACTATAATAATAGAAAGGTGTATAACAAGGTAAACTTGACAAAAGATGAGAAGGAAGTTATGTCAGAAATTTGTAATAATGAGGTTCGTATTATGAAACCTGATAAGGGAGAGGGGGTAGTTATGATTCAGCAATGGGAATATTCTGCAAAAATGCTAGATTTGTTAAACACTGATGGTAGATGCAACCAGGTATCTTGGAACCAAGTTAACATAGCCTACCATAGAATCGACATTATTCTAGAGGACAGCTTGTTGCAAGGGGCCATAGCAAAACAGTTGTATGACTTTTTTTTTTTTAAAAGTATCTAAACCATACATTTCAAGCATTTTTTGGAATATCCAAAGTTCATAAGAACTATATGACCCCCCCCCCCCCGACCCATTGTATCTTCTGCTGGGTTAAAAACACAGCCTCTAGCTATATACATTGACAAAAAGTTTAAACCTTTTTTTGATTTATACCCCCACATAATAAAAGATCTGTGGGATCTTTTGTTACAAGATAGGACAAGTAGAATTTAACAATGACTTTTTGTTTATAACCATCGATGTCCAGGACCTCTTCTCAGTTATTCCGCATGATAGGTTATAGGCGACAGTAAGAAAAGGCTAACGACTAAAAATTAAATAATTTTGAAGAGAAACTGTCTTAGGGTGGCCGCGGTTAGCGTTGCCGGCTCACAGCAAGAGGTTCTCCGGTTCGATCCTCAGCTGGGGTGCCTTCTGTGCAGAGTCTGCATGTCCTCCCTGTGGTCGCGTGGGTTTCCTCCGGGTGCTCCGGTTTCCTCCCACATCCCAAACACATGCTGTAGGTGGACTGGACACTCTAAATTGGCCCTAGGTGTGAGTGTGTGCCTTCTGTGTAAGGTTGGGCGCCAGGCTGGCAACTCGACACTGTAAAACTCCACTGCCAATCATGAGCAGACAGGTGATCCGCTGTGGCGACCCCTAACTGTGAAAAGCCGAAAGAACAAGAGGGCTGCAATGGTTTGAAGAAATGTTACTGGAATTTGAATTTTTGCAACACTCAGATTTTAGGATTATCCTAGAAAGCAAGAAATTGGTATTAAAAAAAGCAATTTCATATATTTTCATGGTGAGTTATACCATCAAATGGATGGAGTTGCTATGGGTGCAGTATGTGCACCCTTGTTTGCAAATTTTGTCCTATTATACTGGGAAAAACATTTTATTTTTCAGTCACAGTACAAAGATTACATAAGGATTTGCTCCAGATTTTTGGAAGATATTTTTATTTTGTGGAAAGGGTCCCCACAAAATATAGGTTTCACATAATACATAAATAACACCACAGAATTTTTGAAGTTCACACATGAAACCAAAGAAATTGAAGTACATTATTTAGATGTGACCATTATGAAGGACAATATTAATGGGAAATATATTTCAAAACTATATAGAAAGGAATTTTTTCTCCAATTCATATCTTTATTATGAAAGTAACCATCCTTGCACACAAAACAAAAATATAGTGAATGGACAAATGATATGGGCAGCTCGTATGATGTCTAATAATGACGACTTGGTGAAAGAACTGGATTATATTGAGGGGATACCCTGATAGCATGGTTAAAACTATCAAAGAAGAAGTTTAAGGGGATACCCTGATAGCATGGTTAAAACTATCAAAGAAGAAGTTTAAGGGGATACCCTGATAGCATGGTTAAAACTATCAAAGAAGAAGTTTAAGGGGATGAGGAAATAAATATATACCCCTATTAAACTATGAAAGTAACAATAACAGAAACAAGGACCAAGGATCAGTTAAAAGTGACACAGATGGTATATATTTAGTGTTGACATACAACCAAGATACTAAGGGGATTCAAAACATTGTGACAAAAAAACTGGAAGATGTTTTTTATTATGCCGAACAAACCCAGGGTATTTTATAGACCACTAATGTTTGGGTTCAGGAGAAACCCCAATCTAAAAGATATTTTTGATAGGGGAAATACAAAACCTGTGGCCACAATATTAGGAACCTATAAATGTAGTATGTGTGGTCAATGCTTATTTATGCATAACCAAAATACACTTGAATTGGATTCCCCAAAAGTCACTTTTTACCCAGAGGGATATTTCAGCTGTCATACCAAAGGGGTGATTTATTTAGCCCATTGTAAGGTATGTGGTTCCTATGATGTGGGAAAGACCGAACGTACATTGAGGCAGAGGGTGTATGAGCATACATATGATATAAACTGGAAAAAGGACACCAATGCCCTTTATAGACACTGTCTGCAGTGTCCCCAAGCAGACTATAAGTTTTGGGTTATAGAGAGAGAGTTACTCAACAAGAAAGGGGAGGTGACTGGGAATCTAAGCTAGAATTTAAAGAACCTATTTGGCAATTGCAACTTGATGCCTGTGTCCCCTCTGGATTGAATGACCACCTTTCATTAGCCCCAGCTCTTAAGTTAAGATCAAATATATACTAACAATATAGAACAACATCCAGTTTCTTAAGTGCTTTCTAAGTTTTTTATACATATGTATGTGTGTTATATATGTAAAATAATACAACGTGAAAATTTAGAATTTTTAAACATATTTGAAGTCGGTTTTGTCTTTTTAAAACTTTAGTATGGTTTTTATGTGACGGCCAATCAGAGAGGTGCTGAGTTTATTTAAATGGCTTTAGATTCAATTTTGGGTGATTCTGAAGAAGTTTCTGGTGTGTTAGAAATGAAAGTGCTAAATCCTTTAATATCTAATAAAATATACAAGCTTAAGGTGTTGAATTTGATCGACTGGGAGTCCTTTATTGGTACTGGAGCAGCAACTGAAGTGAATATTTGGTTATTGACACTTTAGACATGTGCCTGAGGAAGCTGAACAGGATATTTAGACTTTTACCAGTCTGTACTTGTGTGGGAGGAGACCCAGTAAACTGGTCAACACTTTCTGTGGCTACTGTGATGAGGAATCCCACTATCTAGTCTTGTTTTCATCATTCCCCTGAAAAGGAGCTTTCCATAGCTGAGGAAATTGGCTTTAAATCCTCCACTGTGCTTTAGGGTGCTGAATAACCTTATCCTGAATACTTTCAGTGGGACATCTTGGGCAGAAAATATGGATACTAGTGAAGAGAAATTTCCTTGATGCATCTGTTAAAGAAAAGCTTGTCAATCAATGTTCTACTTCCCTTTTCATTGGCAATCTCATGGATTCAGCTTTTGGGGACTTTTGCTGTTAGAACCTGAAACTGGTCAACATACTTGCAGTATGAAGGGGAAAGGACAGCATTTTTCGCTGTTAGTGTCACTTTTCACACGTCTCAGCATTTATTTTCTAGGACGCAAGTCATAGAAAGCAGCATGTAAGCCCATCTGGTAGGGCTAATCAAACTCTTATGGGTGAGCTTACAAGGCTCATTAATGAATTTTCACAAGAATATGATGGTAACAGCGTTTCTGTAGATCTAGAGGGTTCTATACCTTGTAACCAAGAAAATTGAGGTGTGATGATATAACTTTAGTCTTGATGATGTCACTTCCGGTCCAGCGATGAGGCACACAGCAGTAGGAAAGGAATGGAGCTGCTTCTAGCCAGGGAAATGGAACAGAGCCTTTACAACGGACTCAGAGTTGTTTCGCTCATAACAGTAATTCATTGAGTGGTTTGGGACAATATTTGGACATTAATATGGACTCGTGGTTAGGCAGAAAAACTTTAATTTTAACCCAGCACCTCCACAAGGTAATGAAACATATATTAGTATGTTGTTAAGTTAAAAGAAAAATTGTGTAAATTTAGAAGTTTAATGGCTGACAATTGTTTTTTAAATGAATGTATTAAAGTTAAACAAGGACTAATACTTCTGCAGGCTCTGATAATGAAAGGTGACATGACTGAGGTTATTTAAATGTGATTTGAATGGTATCAAACATTTGTCTTTTGTCTGAAGAAGTCCAAAGATACTGTCAGACGAAAAGCGTTTTTTAAACTGGCTTCATCTAAATAAAATCTTTCTGTGCAATGAAACTCGGCGGTCTAGCAGATTTTCTGTGGATTAGTTGTTCGAGATTCGTGGTTTGTGTTAAAGTTAAACAAGTCCCTAAGGGACTTAAAATTAGTAAATTTCCTAATGTTTACGAGGGAACCAATTTTTTTTTTTTTTTTTTTTAAGCTGTAGTAAATGTATTTGACTGTGGTTTAGCCCTTATGATTATTAAGCATAATGAAAAAATGATGGATGTGTTAAAGAAAAATATTACAGCTTTGAATTTGAAAATACAGGAAGATTTATTGTTTACTGTAAAAGAAAATATACATAAATATGCATATATTTTTAAAGATTTTGATGTTTTGGATGCAAAAAACTGGTAAAGGAAAATGGGTAAACTAGAGAGGAGAAAGGACAGCATTTTTTTTGCTGTTAGTGTCACTTTTCACACCTCTCAGCATTCATTTTCTAGGACACAAGTCATAGAAAGCAGATTCTCCAAAATGACACCCACAGAACCTACACTACCAGTGTCCTAGATTGACTCAGTCCACTTCCCAGGCATTTATATAATTTATAGAGCCCATTTGTCTCTACATTCCCAAGAATGCAGAGATCCTTTTCCAAGGAGGAGACTGTCAGTCATGACTGCAAATGTTTTCCCTTCACCTCTCCCAGTGGTCCACTTTGATGCAGAGAGAAGTGGATAATAGCGGTCATCAAGAACAGATGTTTTATAGAATTTTATGCCTAGACCATGATGCTACACACTATCATTGCTAGGTGTTCTACCCCATGCAAAAGTGCAGCCAAGGAGAAGGGGTAAAGTACCTCCTTGGAAAAAGACCATCCAGGAGTTCATAATATACTAACAAGGATAAGAATTTTACTCCAGCTTTATTTAGTTTCAGGAGAATGCTGGATCTCGGGGTCATTCCAGATCTTGGTGGCCTGAATATTTTCATTCCAGAGGAATCATTTTGCATATTTTTAGTTCAGTCCATCCTCCCATATCTGTCAAGTGGAGACTGGATTTGATTTTTCAAACTCCATGATGCCTGTCTCTGCACAGAAATCAGAAAAGCAACCTAGAGGTTTATTCACTTCACTTCAGAAGGGCCAGTCACCATTAGTTTAGTTTCCTGCTGTTTGGTCGTAGTTCAGTCCTCCCCTAAGGTATTTGACAAATGTATGGTAACCATGATAGTGGTAACAATGATGGCCTGTCTGTGGCTGAAGAGCATCTATTTATTCCTTACTTAAACAACTAGCTATTGGTCTTACCTATGAGGGGTAGTATCACTCTGTCCAGGGGTTTGCTTTTTTGGCTTTTCCCTTGGCTGAGGATCACAATCATCCAAGTAAATTTCCAGCACAAACCTATTCTGTTTACAGAACCATTGTGCAATACTGGTATGAGTTGAGTTTTTCTGCGTAAAGACTGTGTATAGGATATTCTACTTATCCTTAGGAGGTGGTAGCACCTTTTATGTCTGAACTTGCTTCACTGACTTAATCTGCACACCCTGCAGTCTGTGGGGATGTTTTTCTCCCACTACAGTCATTGAGTCTCTCTTTGGCCAACCATCACTTATGCAGAGCTTGCAAAGGATGTTGCATGATTTCATTACAGGCAAGTGGCATGTACTTCGTGTTTCACTGTTGCAGTCATCACGTTTGGGTTATCCCTGCTGGGTAGCCCTCGGCCGGCCTGAATACCAGACACTTAGTATTTCTGCACCGGTTGCTGTCACTTGAAGACTGACATCAGGTCTTCAGGGGTATAAAGAAAGACAGCCAACACCATTACATCAGTCTTTCTTGCCATGGAGCCCAAAGCAGAAGCAGTTTACACGAGTGCCGGTCGGTCGCTATCTGTTTCATTTCCGAATTGAAGTTGAAGTCTTTGAAAGCTAAGTACCGCATTGGGGATCCTTTTTACCTGCACTAACCAATGTCAGAAAAAGTTAATTGTCTCGCCTGTGGAAAGCAAATGCCACACTGGGACTTTGACTCCTACTGCGTCACTTGTCTAGGCCCAGACCATGATGTCCCTCATTGTTGGTTCTGTGTTTTAACGCTACAACTATTCTACGTCGGGCCCTTATTGTAGCCAGATATTTCCGTTTATAGTCCTGAAATTCCGATATAGCTTCCATAAGCCATCCGACAGCAGACCTTCCAAAAAAACATAGATAAACACAGAGGCAGACTGCACAGGACTAAACCTTCTGACGATGCTACCGCCAAGCTGGTAGTCAGTCCTCCTGAATTCAGTGAGGCACTTTCGCAGCCCCTAATGCCTGCTTCTGTTAATTCGCAGGCCTCTACCGAGACCCTTTTGGAGTCTGGTATGCCGCATAACTCTTCTTCGTTTAAGGATCCTGTGGTTGTTTCTACCTTGGATGGGTCCAGAGCCACTGTGCAGGCACTGGCTTCCAAGGAAGTCATTCACAACACCGAATCCAGACAAACCGATGCCTCCTTTCATGGCTTCCATTCTTTCTAAACCAACAGAGTCCCATAGGCCGAGGGGGGTCAAGCCACCCCCAAGAAACTGACTTCCAGCCATTCTTTGGCACCTGCTCCCTTGCCTCAGTCACAAATGCTTAGAATGGCAGAGGACCTTATCATGCTGATTAGGGGAAGCCAAGTCACCCCAAGCCACTCCCTCAAAAAGAAAGAGATCTTTCTCCAGAAGTTTTGACTGAACAAGAGTCAGATGAATCTGATCCATCTGACCATGAAGATGTGCAGCCTCTCTCTACATATGAGGATTCTGATGCAGAGGATAATATTCCTTCAGCCTCTCGCCCAGAGGATTTTTCCTTTGGGGAAACCCTTAAGGGAGCATTTCAAATGGGAGAGTCAAGACTACCCACAGTCTAAAAAGACACTCGGAGTTCCTGAACCTTCCCCAGCACAGGCCCTTAGCCATCCCCCCAGTCCTAGATGTGGTAGATGATGTCTTCCTTGAATCCAGCTTGACTCCAGACACCCTCCCTCCTGCTCCCAGAAAGCCAGGCAGGTACTACAGAGTCCCCGACTCTCACAAATATCTATTTAAAAACCCAACAGCAGACCCTGAGGTCATTACTCAAGGCCCAAAAGGGGTTAAATCTACTTCAGCTAAGAATCCCACCCCCTCAAACAGGGATTCCAGAATATTGGAAAGATGGGGTAAAAAAGTATACACCTCAGATACTCTTGCTATCAGGGCACTCAATTGTCAGCTCCATATACTTAAATATCAGCAACATACATTGGAACTTCTTAAAAAATGTCCTCCTTTTTTGCATGGGTGGAATCTAAAGATTTACAGGAATTAATGCACTCTGTTGGTCAAGTAACTAAACACACTTTGCACTGTGGTTTTGATGCCCTAGAAGCTTCTTGCAGGGCAGCAGTCACTGGTTCTGTCATTAGAAGACATGCATGGCTTAAGGAACATCCCCTGCCAGATCATGTCAAATCAAAATTGTTGGATGCACCCTTGCACAAAGATAACTTATTTGGTGCTAAAGCAGAAGAGGTGTTAAAGATGGAAGAAAAAGCAAAATCTATGCAGAGTGTTAAAGATTTCTTACAGGTACACCCCCCTAGGTTCAGCAGGCATTTTCCTTCCAAGCATTGGTCCTTTCCTGCACCTAGTAAGCAGGGCCAGCCTAGGCCCCGTGGAAACAGACCTTCAAGACAGCAGTCCCATGGGTTGCAGAGATCTAAGCAGTGGACTGACTCCACTTCAAAACCAGGGAGTTCTAAGCCACCCCCTTATGGACAAAGCTCACAATGACTCACCCCCCCCCCACATCACATCTGCCCATGTTCACATAGCCTAGGAGAAAAAAAAACTCCCTTCACTCAGGCACCTGGGCCACCATTACCAAGGACCAATGGGTTCTAAACATTCTGTCTCAGCGGTACAAATTCTCTTTTCACACCCTTCCAACCCCAAAGGGTTCACAGATCTACCACCAAATCAATGGGCAGAGGCTCAAAAGCAAATCCATACCCTGCTCTCCTTGGGAGCAATAGAACATGTTCCTGTAGAGCAGATAGGCCAAGGCTTCTACTCCAGACTTTTTCTGGTACCCAGAAAAGAAGGCACCTGTGGTCCCATCCTTGACCTGCCCATTCTAAACACCTTCCTGGTGATCCCAAAATTCAAAATACTCACCCTCCAGCAGCTGCCACCCAGGCTGTCCAAGGATGGTTGACTAGTCACCTTGGACCTAAAAGAGGCCTACCGCCACATTCCAATCAGGGAGTCCTGCAGAAAATATCTTTGCTTCAGGGCAGGATCTCTACATTTACAGTTCTCTGCACTGCCCTTTGGCTTGCCTACTGCTCCCAGAGTTTTTACAAAATGCCTGGCCATTGCTTTTTCAAGACAAAGAAATATTCAGATGTATTCCTACTTAGATGACTGTCTTATTCAGACAGACAGCCAGGAAGAGCTACTCAAAGATCTGGCCTTTGTAAAGGACCTACTAACTTCCTTAGGGTACACAATCAATGAAAAGAAATCCAAGCAGGTACCCACCATAAGGATAATCTTCCTGGGAGCAAGTCTGGACTCAGCATCCCAGATGGCATGCCTAACACCAGAGAAACAAAGTTTCCTATCAGTTTACTTCTCTCAACTGGCCACCAGGCCTAGGCTTTCTGCAAGGGAAATCCTGCAAGCCCTGTGGTTCATGGCATCTTGCATACTCCTTATTCCATATGCCAGACTGCATATGAAGAAACTTCAGTGGTACCTAAAAAGCATTTGATGTCAACACTCTCAAGATCTGGAAACTCTTTTACCAAAACAGTCAGTAAAAAACTTGGCTCACTATACAGGATTAAACCCTTCCTAACCCCACTAGCCAGGACTGTTATTGCCAGGACGCACTTACTCTCCACCCTCCTTTATGTCTCCCCTTTATTTACAAACCGGAGTAAAACTGACCTTAAACTATCAAGCTGCTATAATAATATTTCTAGATTTGCCACTGGAGCAGCATACAGAACACACCACTGTCGTAACTTAAATCATCCAGGGTGGCTTGAATTGTGTTCCTACTGCGTGATCAAAAATTGTAACCGGCGAACATGTACTGAGCGAACCTGATTGGTTGAAACGTTGCGCGCGTGTAACACTGAAATCGCCGCAGGGAATATTTTCCCTTTACTTCAATGCAGTGCAATCTCAGAGTATGAATATTTTAGTAGCGGGGGTGTGGGGGGCAGGGAGGCTTGCCCCCCTGCCTACAGCATTTAGGTAAGTATAGCTTTTTATTTTTATTTTTTATTATATTTTCGAAATTTCAAACATCGCTCATATGGCGTCAACCATATGGTGTTCGACGTTTGATACTTTTGAAAATATAATATAGACCCGCTTGAATTACCTAGCCTACTTCAATACAACCAAATAATAATTGCACATAAGATTCTTTATCAACCTGAAAACATGCCATTACTTAAAAACCTTATCATCTATTACAGTAACCTCAAGACTCTATGTTCATCCAATAGGCTACTAGTTCAGTCAAAACCAACAACTCAGCTGGTTACTCTTTGTTCACCAACTCCACTGGCAAAACTTGGAACTCTCTTCCTACTGATCTTACTTCGATTCCCTCTATAACCCAATTCAAAAATAGCCTTAAACAGTACTTTAAAACACAATGGTTATGTCTTTGCCCTAACCCTGACTAACTCATGTCCTATAACCATATGTTATAAGAAGACTTGTACTTCACTTAAACTGCATGTTACTGTTAGTCTATGAACTGGTTAGGCTGTAACATGGGAGAGTATATGTCTGTTTATCCTTTCATTGTACTGTATTACTGAGATGAATTTGTAAACTGTACTTATATAAATGAAATAATTTTCTGTATGTAGGTTTGGAGCTTTTCTCCTTGGGCCTCCGCTGAAAATGGACATGTATCCAGTCGGCTATCCCAGTCAACAAATGTAAAATAAATAAAATAAATACATTATTCTTTGCCTGAGGGAGGAATTTCTTTGGTGGGCAACAGCCTGCTCCCACAACAAAGGACTGCCCTTCTCCCTACACCCCGCCGCCCAGACTCTCACCACAGATGCATCAGACTATACTTGGGGTGCACACCTGGATGGCAGGTGCATACAAGGCCAGTGGAACCCCTAGCAACTCCCCCTGCACATAAATCTAAAAGAGATGATGGCTGTGCAGAAGGCCTTGATCACTTTCAAACCCCTTCTCTCTCCAGGGGTTCTCCTGATTAAAACCAACAACAAGTGGTACATTAACAAGCAGGGAGGGGCTCACTTCTACTCGCTGTGCAGGGTGGCCATGATCCTTTGGTTCGCAGCCTCTTCCCTACAGCTACACCTGGTAGCACTATACCTGCCAGGCTCTCTGAATTCCCTGGCAGACCAGTTAAGCAGAAAGCTGTTGGACACCCATGAGTGGCAACTCAACAGAAACACCTTCTAATAACTCAGAAATGGGGAACCCCGGAGGTCAACCTCTTTGCCTCCCACACCAACCATCAGCTCAGCAAATTCTGCACCAGGGAGCATCACTGTGTGGCATGAAAAGTAGATGCCCTGTCCTTCTCCTGGGTAAACCTCTCTGTCTATGCCTTTCCTCCCCTACCTCTCATTCCCAATGTACTGATCAAAATAAGGGAGGAAAAACCAAGGACCATTCTCATAGCTCCAGTCTGGCCCAGACAACACTGGTACCCCTTGCTGCCCAGCCTGTCCCCACTGCCCCCATGGAATCTCTCTCAGATTTCCAACCTCTTAACCCAGAGGGCAGGGGAATTCATTCACCCCCAATTGCAGACACTCAAGGCTTATAACTTGACCCCCAACCAATCTGCCCTCCTCAGTAAACAGGTTCTGGATGTTATCTGAGAGACCAGATACGTTAACACCAGAAAGTCTTATGTAGATTAATGGAAAAGGCTGTGCACCTGGATCCCAGGCTAAGGGAGACAATACAGCACAGCCCTCCATCTGTCTCATCCTGGATTACTTAACTGGCCTACTACACAGTGGCCTCTCTTTCTCCTCTATAAAAATTCACACCTCTATTTCCACTCATTTTCCCACTGAGCAGCCTCTTTTTTTCACACCCTCTCATCAAGCAGTTCCTCAAAGGGGCTAACAACCTGAGGCTCCCCAGAAGGGCACCAAAACCGGCTTGGGACCTTAACTTTGTCTTGGAAAAGCTCACCCTGCCTCCATTTGAATCAGCTTCTGCAGAGCTACAGTTTCTCTCCTGGAAGACAGTCTTCCTCCTAGCCATCACTTCAGCCAGAAGAGTCTCTGAGCTGCACGTGCTCATGCCAGTGGAACCCTTCATCATCTTCCATGCAGACACAGTATCCCTCAGAACTAATCCATCCTTCATGCCCAAGGTGATTTCCAGTGTGGCTCTCAACCAATCCATCCATTTTCCCACCTTCTTTCCTAACCCTAAAAACAAGGGGGAAAGGATCCTGCATTGTCTAGATGTGCATGGACAGCTCAGACACTATCTGGACAGGACTAAACCCTTCAGAAAATCTGATCAACTGCTGGTTAGCTTTGCTTCAGGGTCAGAGGGCCAAGCCATCTCCAAGCAAACCATTTCCAAATGGATAGCACACTGCAGCCATTTCTGCTACTAGTGGCATGGCAAGCCTCCCCCCATGGGGGTCAGGACCCACTCCACCAGAGCAGCCTCCACGTCTGCAGCATTCCTCAGAGGAGTCCCCACCAGGCACATCCTGGAGGCTGCCACCTGGACATCTGTTCACAACTTTACCAAAGATTACAACCTGCCTCTATCTTCTGAATCCAGGCCAGGTTTTGCCTCTGCAGTCTTGCAGGGCATGCTAGCCAGTCCCAAGCCTCCTTGACTGCCTCCACCCTTTTCCTCAGTTTTGGGAATCTACCCAAACGTGATGACCGCAACAGTGAAAAATGAAGAACATATTACAGTTGTGTACATTTATCATAAATGTAGATGTTCAAGTGTCTTCACTGTTGCTGTCCTGGTTTCCCTCCCTCCTTTCCCCTTTTTCTTACCTTTCTTCCTTGTTGTTCTCCTTTCTTTAGAAGGGACATATTGGTATTTTGTTTTCACTGGTGGGGTCCTGCCCCCAGAGCCTGGTCTCCTACTTCGGGGGCTTCTGACTGGTTAGGGCAAGAAAAACTGATGTAATGGCATTGACTGCCTTCCTTTATACCCCTGACAACCTGACATCAGTCTTCAAGCGACAGCAACCGATGCAGAAATACTAAGTCTCTGGTATTCAGGCTGGCCGAGGGCTACTCCAGCAGGGATAACCCAAATGTGATGACTGCAACAGTGAAGACACTCTAATATCTACATTTATGGTAAGTGTACAAAACTGTACTATCTGATATTGTTAATCCTCATTCATTCCTTACGTATGGGTATCGGTTCCAACCTCAGAACCGAGCCGGCCATCTTCCAAGCTCGTGTCCGCTAAAAACTCTTGCGCTAAACTCTTACCCATAATTCCCCTCTCCCTGTTACCTCAGATTTCGTTTGCCACATTGCCATTCGGTCGTGTCAAGCTGCTTCTCTTGAGCGAAGTATAGATATTTGTTGTCAGACTAGTCTAATATAAATTTTTCTGTCAGAAAAGTTTCTAATTTGTTGTCTCTTATCCTATCGCATTTAGCGACTATATTTTCTTGAGTTTCCTTTTCTTTACTATGCACTTTTTACCGCAAGGTATTTTCTCCTTTACCATCATTGGTAATCCCTTCCTTTTCTTCATTACCTTTGGGTATTCTTTTGTACCATTGCTGGTACCCTTTCTTCTGTCTCCTTTTCTATCATGGCAGATAAAAAAGGTAGTCCAGGATTTAAAAGGTGTTCCGATTGTGGACACATTACCTACATCAGATGCACTCTCTTTGTGCGTTTATTGCTTGGGTGTGCCACACTTATCTGTTGACCCACCCTGTGGTATTTGTAAACATTTTTCCAATAGAACTTTGAAAGGAAAAATAAGTTGTTGCTGAAGGGACTTCTCAAATCTCCTTTTTCAGAGGCTATTTCTGGGTTGGAGGCTTCAACCCCTCCTAGAGCCCATAAGAAAATTTTGGATGATCCTACTTAGGCCAAGTCTTTGCCTTCATCCCCAGCTGGGGACTCCCGCCAACCAAGACCTAAGAAGGCTAAAGTTTCTGCTTTGGAGCTCACTCAGTCAGCCCCAGCACTTTCGGTGCCTAGACCTTCGGCGCCATCACTGATCTCTGCTCCGTCTACTCCTGTAGCCTTTACTATATCGGTACCGAGGGGCTCCTCTGTGCAGACTACTGTGACTACTACATTGGCACCGACTGTTCAGTCAGTGCAGACCTTGACCATGTCGGCTCCGACATCTTACTCAGAACTGACATCTCAGTTATTGGCACCAATTTTGTCAGTTCCAGCTTCGGTACCGGCAACCACTTCAGCACCGATCCTTTTGTCAGTGCAGACCGTGACCTCGGCACCAATGATTTCCTTGGTGTAGACACCCGCAGTCCAGTCTCTCTTGGCACCATTGTTCTCAGTGCAGACTGGTGAGGTGGGCACTGAGCTTGTCTCTTCTGTGGACAGACTTGTTTCTCCCTCAGTCTCCGTGAGGTCCACTAGAAGCCTTTCCGAACATGACGTGTTGCATCTTCTGGATCAAGTGCTTCTGGCCAGAGGTATCCCACCCCCCAGGACCTATCCTTCCTTGGGAGGTGATCACCTATCGCCAAAGACCCCTTCTTATTCTCCTCCTTCATTGCCTTTGAAGTCCATTGATATAGCACAGTCTTCCCCCTCTATGGTTCCCTTTATGGATTATAGGTTCATACGTAGGTACTAGGCTATCTGCCCTAGGGCATTTATAAGCCTAGCCAGAATGTGTTGGCTTTCGCCTCCCTTTTAGACTAGATTCCTGAGCCTGTGTCCAGCAGGGCCATAGAAGTGATCCCAGGGGAAATTTACGATTTCCCATCCACTCATCAAGATTTCTCTTGAAGAGGGTCAGTGAGGGGCTCTGCCTAACATGGACTGGGATTCTATTCCAGAGCGCGGGAAGCCTTTGGGATATGAATCTATCCCTCCAGCATGTCCTATTAATTGTTGTGCTAAGGTTTAAAACCCTGGAGCGTATAGCTCTAATGGATCTGGTTTTCTTGAGGTGGAGCATGTCCAACAATTCCGGGTTAGACATGGCCTTGTATGTCAGGCAGAGATCACCTCTGAGTAGGTGGTAAGCAACTGAGTAGAGCTGGAGTTTCTTTAGCCGAGCTGCATAGGGCATCTGTTTGAGGCCCACGATCCTCTTGGTGAGGTATTTTTGAGGTCTCTCCAGCTATTGCAGGTGTCGAGTAAGGTACATCCCAAATGGGGCATTGTACTCAATTATGGGCCTGACGAGCGATGAGTAGAGGGGTACAATGACCTATCTTGATCTAGATGTGAACCCTTTCATGATTAGGTGGTCTATATAGAAAGTTTTTCTAACCACTTTGGCAATGTGATTGTCAAAGGAGGGGTTACTGCCTACTTGGGTCCCCAGATCCCTGATTACTTCTTCCATAATTAGTGGATTACCTCCTATATGGTAGTTTGTAGGCACTTTTTTTTCCCAAAGGGGATGACTATGCATTTTTTTGCATTTAGCTTGAGGCCATGGTTCTGGCACCAGGTATCAGTCTCCTTAAGGCCCTTCTGGAGGATGCTTGTGTCAGCCGGAGAGTCGATTATGGCTCCCAGTTTGCAATCATCTGCAAACTTGGTCAACCACAGTCCTCCCGTGTTTGCCTGTACCTCAGAGAAGTATATACCGAACAAGAGGCATCCCAGGACTGATCCCTGTGGGACACCACTTGTAACTGGTTTAGAGTCGGACATGGCACCCGTGACTCTGACCATGTGAGTTCTATCCCTGAGCCAGTTTGCAACCCATCTTGTGACATATGGGTTGATATTTAAGCTGGTAAGCTTATTTATGATACCAGAGTGGGGTATTGTGTCAAAGGCCTTTGCAAGGTCTAGGTAGGCTGTGTGGACTACCTTTCCCTAATCTAAGGCTTTGGTAACTATTTCGAAGAAGTCAAGTAGGTTTAAGAGGCAAGATCTGCCCTTAACAAAGCCGAATTGGGTGGGGTCCAGTGTTTGGAGGTTCCCAATGTCATTGTTTATGAGATCCATGATGATGCACTCCATAGCCTTGCAGACCAGGCTTATAGGGCGATAGTTCCCGGGATCCACTGTGGTGTCACCTTTGTGGTGCGGTATCACTATTGCTGTACGCCATTCTTTGGGTACATAACTTGTAGTAAGGCTGAGTTGGAACAGTGAATTCATGTGAGGGTTTAGTTCATTTTGGAGTTCGTGTAAGACATCTGGGGGACTGCATTCTTCTGGGATAGACACAGGCCCTTTTTGGGGGGGAAGGGGGGGGAGTTTGCACTGAACCTGTCCACCAGGGTGTTGGCAATGTCTGTGGGTTCAATGTATTTTGTGCCATTTTGCACCAGCTCAGTGCAGATCTGAGAGCTGCCACCCAGATTTTTGATGTAGCTAAAGAATGCCTTGTGATTATCTTTAGAGTCTTTGGCGATTTTTCTTTCGAAGCTGTCCTTTGATGATTTTATGAGGGATCGAAGTTTCATGCTAGTACTGATCAAGGATGCCTTCCCTTTTTGCGATTTTGCCTTGTCATGTAATAGTTTCCTCCTTCTGTTGTATAGCTTGTTTATGGCCGGGGTCCACCAGACTGGTCTCCGTTTCTTGGAGGAGTGAGTCTTGGTTTTACTTGAGATAGCACGATCCATGCATTCCTGTATGTGCTCATAGAGTGCATTTGTAAAGGATTCTGCGGTTTGGGTAGCATTTTCCATTAGCCCGGGGGCTTTGAAACTTTCCACCTCGGTCTTGAGAAGTGTGAAGTTTGCTTTTGAGAAATTTTTCACAATGCTTCCCTTGGCTGGGGGTGGTGTCGGGATGTGGATGTCCATTGTGATAAGTTTATGGTCTGATCTTACCAACAAGGGATTTACCTCTGGTGTGGAACATTAAGCCCCCATGTTGGTGATGACCAAGTCCAATATGTTATCCCCTCTTGTGGGAGTGGTGACCAGTTGTTCCATGGCATTTGAGTTTATAAACTCCAGGAACCATTGGGCAAAAGAGTTGGGACTTGAGTAGTTTTCCCAGTCAATGTTTGGGTAGTTGAAATCCCCCAGTATCATGGTGTTTGGTGAGACCTTCATATTCTCCAATGTGCTCAGGAATGCCGAGTGGGGATCCTGAGACAAGGTGGGTGATCTGTAGCAGGCTATGAACTGAAAAGCAGTTTTACCTACTGTTAGTTGCACATGGATGGTCTCCACTGCCTCGTGCAGTGCCACTAACCTGTAGGTGTGGGTATCCTTGATGAAAATGGATACTCCCCCACCTTTAGTATTCTGGTCCGAGTTCTGGGGCCAAAAGGAATGGTATGAGGTGAACCCTGGTAGTGCTGGGGTGCTCTCTGGAGCCTTGAACCAGGTTTCTGTTACTGCACAGATATCAATTTTCTCCATATTGAGTAGTGCCTCTAGTGCGTGCATCTTGAGATTTAGAATTCTGGCATTGAGTAGCATTACCCTTAGTTTTTTGTTTCTGGTATTGTCTATGGAGGTGGGTTTGTCTTTTGAACCTTGCCTAAAAAAGGCACTAAGGCCTTAGCCAGAATTCGAAAGCCTAAGGGTTACAGGTGCAAGCCATCCCTGGTGAAGCAATGTGGCTTGTCTAGCATGTCATCCCAGGCTGACAGACACTGGATCCCCTTTGAATGACACCAATAGCTTAGCCAATTGTTAAAATTTATCATTTTGTCTTTATACTGCGGCATCATTCTTGGTGAGGGCAATATGCTACTCAGGGTCAGGGTCATACTGGCCTGGGCTACATGATCAGAGAGTTTCTCTATGTCTCTTTTCATGTAGTCCAGGGAGGTACATCTCAGGTCATTCACATCAGCATGGACAATGACAGAGTCTTATTTGTACCTGCTGTGGAGTTTCCTGAGTGCCTGTGTTATGTGTCTGATCCTGGCTCCTGACAGGCAGCTTACTGTGGCCCTCTCCTTGTACAGTCTGGTGAGTGGCCCTGACAATAATGTCTCCAATTACTAGTGTATTAGGTGTGTTATTTAGCCATAGGGGCTGCGACTGCGTGGCACACTGACTTCGTGAAGTATGTGATACGTGTAAGTTGTGGGGTAACAGTTGCTTTGATGTCTGCTTTGGAGGTCTCTGCTGCTTTGGCAGGTTTTTATTTAGAGCCTCTGAGTATGTTTTTGTGAGTTTGTGTCTTGTTTGCTGGTGCATTTGGTCTATGTGAGACTGGTTGTGTGGTGTGAGTGGTTTCCTTCTCCTCCTGACTGACTGTGCCAGTCTTGGGTTGAGAGAGGTCAGCCTCCAGTTTGGCTGTATAGTTGCATCTCTCACAGATGTTTGAGTTTGTTGGAAGAAGGAGAGGGTTGTCTGTGTACATAAGGCAATTGTAACATTGCCTCAAGATTCCCAGATTCACCAGCTGGACTGGAGAGTATACCTGAAACTGCACTTTGGACATGCCTGGATAGTTTAAAGAACTGGTTTATTGACTTGATGGGAATGGACGAATAGGGAACCTTGTACTTCTGGATAGTATAAGGAGGTGTAGTGCTAAAGTTTGTTAGTGCTTACTGAGAAATTTGAACAAGTGCTGGGCTGTAGAATGAAGGTTGAGTGCTTACTTTGAGTGTTTGACTAGTTCTAAGGGAAAATTTGAAGAGAAGACTTTGTGGAGCCGGGAATTTTTAAAAACTGCTTAAACGGTGCTGCGCGACGTTGCGCAAAATCATGCAAAACTGTGCTAAAGCGGGTTTTAAGGCAGGGAGTTTGAAAGAGATAGGAAATGGTCCAAAACAGCCTATAAGCTACTAGTTACTGGTCTGAGACCACTCATCCAGGGACAGATAGGCTGCTCAGAGCTCCCCACTCTCACTGGTGAACAAAGAAGCTTCCTCCTATCGAAGTCAGGATATGGGCAACACAGGAACTATGACACAGCCTAGAATTCAGCAATACCTGAAAACTGGACTATTCTAGTTCAGAAAAGGCAGGAAACAAGGATATATATATATTTTTCACTTATACAGCAGAAACTAGGCATAGGAATACAGTAAATGCTTTAAATTGGCTAGCGCACTTGAGTGTGTAGCCTACAACAATTAAACGGGGCAAAAACAACTTTTAAAGTGCAAAACATGAAAAAATGCAGATAAATGCAGAAAAGCAAACTTTGCAGAACTCAGATAGTTAGAAAGCTCGCTTTTTGGCGAGACTAAACAGTCGAAGGTAGGAAAGCAGAAAAAAAATACTTATCTGTGTAAAGTCTCTCTTTCGCTCACTGCTGCTTGTAGAACTCTGCAGGACACCGCGAGGAGCTGTGCTGAGTCTGTTATAAGCGCAAAACCACGCTAAAACAGGTTTTAAGGCAGGGAGTTTGAAAGAGATAGGAAATGGCCCAAAACGGCCAATAAGCTACTAGCTGACCACCATTGAGTCAATATCTAACTCCTCCATGCGACTGATATCTCATGCATCAGAAGGAGCAGCGGGTTCAGCTGTGATCTTGAGACGACAAGCCTGGATGTGCTTGTGCAATTTTGCGGAACCCTTTAAGGCTTCCTTTCTTAATGCTCCCATTGAGGCCTCTTCGTTGTTTTGGCCCAACGTTAAAAGCACACTGGCTAGATGTGAAAAGGATAGTAAGACCCTTTCTGCCATAGCTGTCCATTATTCTTCCCCTCAACGTGCTTTCTCCCGAAACCAAAAGAGTAGAAAGATATGGTTCAAGAAATCTCAGGGTCCTTTCCGTGACACACAGGCTGAGTTCCCCCCTAGTGGCAGAGGGGGAAACCTCACAGGGAAGATGCCCCTTTCAGGCCAGAGGGGGCCTGCGTAACCAGGGTTCCAGGGACTCTTTTCCTGGCCAATCCTACCAGTGCTCCTGAAGAGCAGCCCAACTCCATTCCTCTGGAGGTGGTTGGGGGTCGTTTCGCCTTGTACACTTCTGCCTGGCTAACCATCACCACCGATTCTTGGGTACAAAGGATTATAACCAGAGGTTATCATATCCCCTTTGATCTTTGTTCTGTCCCTTCAAAAAACCTTCCCGACGTTCCATCCAGTCAAAGGGAAGAAGCAGCACTAGAGATAGAAAAGCTGCTAAGAAAGAGTCCTCCAAATAGTCCCTCCAAACCAGATAGGATTCGGATTCTACTCAAGACTATTTTTGGTGCCAAAGAAAACCAGGGACTGGAGACCAATTTTGGATCTCAGTCTATTGAACAAGTTTTTGAGAGTACAAAAATTCCGGATGTCACAATACAGTCTATCCTCCTGCTTTTGGAAAAAGTCGATTGAATGTGCTCGATAGATCTTCAAGATGCGTACTACCACATAAAAGTGGACAGGCCATCAAGAAGATTTCTGCAATTCTGTGCGGGAGCCAGTCACTACCAGTTTAAAATACTGCCCTTTGGACTGACTACAGCCCCCAGAGTGTTCACAAAGTGCATGGCAGTCATCACAGCTCACTTGCAACTACAAGGATTCCAGGTGTTTCCATACGTAGACGACTGGCTCATTTTCGCCCTCACCAGACATCTGTTGGAAGAAGCCCTGGCATACTCTCTCCTCGCTGCACAAAGGCTAGGCATAACCATAAACTGGCAAAAATCCAATCTCACCCCATCTCAGTCCACAGAATTCATAGGGGTCATCTTGGATACAAAGAATTGCAGAATATCCATTCCAGAGCACAGAATTCTAAGGATAAAGCAACAACTGATCCCAATCCTTTCAAGGGAGAAATCCACAGCTCACTCTGTCCTACAGCTGTTGGGTTCCATGGCAGCCTCCATCACCATTGTCCCCCTGGCCAGGTTTCATATGAGGCTTCTACAATGGCTACTGCTCACCCAATGCTATCCTTTTCAACATCCTTTCAGCCAAGATTCGAGTAACCCACAGGTGCAAGCAGGATTTAAATTGGTGGATGACCCACAACCCATTACAATGATCTCACCCCTTCTCCCCCCAGCAACCCAAGGGTACAGTGATCATGGACGCCTCCCTGATGGGGTGGGGGGGCCTATGTCAGGGACACACAGTCCAAGGCACTTGGTCCAAATTGGAGCCCCAACTGCATATAAATGTTCTAGAGCTGAGAGTGGTGCTTCTGACATTGCAAGCATTCCATCCCCTGCTGCCATCTGGGATGATTGCGATTCAGTCAGACAACATGGCAGTGGTCTGGTACATCAACAAACAAGGTGGAACCAAATCTTACCCCCTTTGTCGAGAGGCCATGAGGATATGGCAATGGGCGATGGCTACCAACCATTTTCTTCTAGCAACGCAAATTCCCAGGAGTTCCAATGTGATAGCAGGCAGACTCAGCAGGTGCATTCTACAACCTCATGAGTGGTCCCTGAATCCCTTGATAGATGCGGAGATCTTTGACCGCTGGGGCCGTCCTTACTGCAACCTCTTTGCATCCCCAACCAACTACAAATGCAGCAACTACTTCGCCCTGATTCCCCCTCTGGGACAGTCACCCAGGGATGCTCAAGTCCACTATTGGCCCTCGGGTCTTCTTTATGCAGTCCCACCTTTTCCACTCATTCCCCAGTTTCTGAAGAAAGCCCATCAGTTGAAGAGCAAGGTGAATCCTCATAGCACCAATTGGCCTCATCAGATTTGGTTCCCCTTCCTTTGGCCTCACCTGCTAGATCAACCATGGATTCTCCATCCAACCCCGGAGTTGATGTCATATCCGCAGAACCTGATTCATCCCAACTTGGACAGCCTGAAGCTCACAGCTTGGCTCATCCAATTCCCTTGATTGCCAGGCAGAATGATCTTTCTTTATCAGTACGGGACATTCTTATAGCATCTCATAAGTCTTCCACTAGAATTACTTATCTAAGCAAGTGGAAAAGTTTTACCTGTTGGCTGAAAGAAAAACAAGTAGATCCCTTCTCAGCACCAGTGTTGATAATACTAGAGTATCTGTCCGACCTATTTCAATTGGGTCTATTGGCCTCTACCATTAGAGTTCATTTGGCTGCAATATCTAATTTTCATGAGGGTGTCCAAGACTCCTCTCTTATGTGTCACAAATTATGCAAGACCTTCATAAAAGGTGTGAATCATTTGAAGCCCCCTTTTAGAGAACCTATTCAACCATGGGACCTGTCATTAGTTCTACAAGCTCTGACAGTACCACCCTTCAAACCAGCTTCTTCTTGCGACCTCAAATATTTGTCATGGAAAACCTTGTTTTTGGTCACCATTACTTCTGCCAGACGTGTCTCTGAGCTTCAAGCTTTATGCATCAAGAGTCCATACTTGATTTTCATAGAGATAGTGTCTTTGAGAACTAATCCTTCATTTCTGCCAAAAGTGATCTCTGAAATGTCCATTAATTAAACCACTGAATTGACAGTTTTCTTTCCCAATCATTCAAACAGAGGATAGTATTGCCTACATGCCCTAGATATTCACAGGCAAATCCGCTTCTACTTTGAACAGTACTAGGTCCTCTCGTTAATCTGAGCAGTTATTTTTGGCCTATTCTGGACCTAGATTAGGATCTGCTGTTGCTAAGTCCACATTAGCTACATGGTTGAAAGACTGTATGACCTTCATTTATACATAACGTAATATCCCATTGCCTACTACCATGAAGGCTCATTCGACAAGGTCAGTGGCAACTTCTGCTGCCTTCCATGCCAGAGCTTCTTTACATGACATCTGTGCAGCTGCAACTTGGGCTAAACCTCATACTTTCATTAATTATTACAAATTGGATTTGGCCTCCAGGGGTAGAACATCATTTGGTTCTATGGTGCTCAGGAATGTCCTTCCATGAGAGCCTCCCAGGAATAGAGGTAGTTGGGGACTCTGTCCCATACGTAAGGAATGAACGAGGATTAACAATATTATGTCTTACCATAACGTTCCATCTGTATTGCTGATCCTCGTTCAGTCATTACGAGCCTCCCTTCTTCCCCCTCCTGTGGCTTTTAGTGGATCTCACCATCCGGTTCTCTTAGGTCATTTGACCAGAGGTAGCCTCTACCTTCTTTTGACTTGCAAACTCAATCCGAGGTAACAGAGAAGGGAATTATGGGTAAGAGTTTAGCTCGAGAGTTTGTAACTGACGCGAGCTTGGAAGATGGCCGGCTTGGTTCCGAGGTTGGAACCGACACCCATACGTAATGACTGAACGAGGATCAACAATACAGATGGAACATTATGGTAAGACATAACTTCTTTTTCTGTCCTATCATTACCTCCTTCCTTTGAGAGGGAAGGAGGTGAGTTTATTATAAATGCCCAGTTTTCTTCTGTTCCCATAGTTCCAGTGACTTGTATTCTTATGTTCTAGAGCACCATTTTGTGAGTTCTCCCTCACCTCCTAGAGTCCAGTAGCATCAGCTGTTTTTTTTGCATCTTGGGGCTTGTGATGACCATAGAAGTTGTGGTTGGTCATGCCAAACTGCATGTCAGGATTTTGCAGTGGAGTTTAGTGAGCAGCTCAGCTCTCCTCCTGTATCAGATCTAGTCACTAGATTGCAACAGTTTGCTTTGGTGGCTTTAGTTGGAAAGTCTCATTTCAGGAAGCCCCTTGACCATTCCTACATCCTTGGGTTGCAGTCACTATGGATGGATACCTCTTCCCTAGGGAGTAGGAAGCACTGCACCAGGCATAGTGTTCAAGGGGCATGGTTACTGCAGGAGTTATGCTTCTACATCAGTGCTGGCATGGCGTTCCATTTTTTTTTGTTTGTTTGTTTTTTAATGCCTTGCAACTCGGCACCATCAAAATCTAATGCCAATCATTAGCGGACTGGAGTTCTGCTGTGGCGACCCCTAACTGGGAAAAGCCAAACAGACAACATTAAGTTATTATTTGTGTATGGGCACATGAATTCCAAGATGGCCACACACAGAGTAACAGCTTAATTCTAGCTCTCCCAGTGCAAAAACAGAAACTCTGCAGAGAAATCCAGTGGACTTACTAGCCAGTTACTGAAATTTACCCAGAAATGTAAGTGCACTGCCTGGATGCAAGGAAAAAAGTACAGAGGACTTGAAAGAAAGTCAGCTACAAAAGGTGAGGAAAAAACATTAATTGGGAAGAGTATTACAGCTGTTCAGCAAAAAGCAGTGCACACTCCAAACATGACTTCCAGTAACCTAGAGGAAAGTATAATACAGTTGCACACCGACCTGATTAGAATAAACAAAACACTGATGGATTATATCAACTCCTGTAACAAAAGGCTGGAAAGAAAATTGAAGAAGCTTTAAATGGATATTCAGATGAGATGATAAAACTGCAAAAATCAGTGGTCAAAATGAAGAAAGGGCTGAGACTGTTCAAGAAGAGATGTTTCAAAAAGTAATAGAATTAGAGGACAGAGCATATAGGGAAAAGCTGAGATTTTCTTCTGTACCAGAGAAGCTGGAAGGAACAGACTGTTAATTTTGTGAAAGCACATATAAGCAACTGGACTGGTATTCCACAGCGGTTGTTAATTGAAAGGGCATTTCATGTGTATGTTCCAAACCAGGCCTATGAGAAAGCAACCTAGACATTTAAGAGTAAAGTTGCAGCCCTACCACCAGGAGTTGATTCTGGCAAAACTGTGGCAGAAGGCCAAAGTGCTGTGTCCCACTTATAGTAGAGTGTTTGCGGAGAATGATTACTTGCTGTGCACCAGGCAGTAGAGTAACTGTTCAGGGAATCTCAAGAAGCAGGAGTGAGATTTAAACTGCTGTATCCAGCTATCTCCAAACTATCCTTTTCTGGAAGGACAGAATCATTTTTTTGATACAGTACATGCTAGGGATGAAGTACAAATGTTTGTCCAACAAAGTTTGAGATGTGAAACATAAGGAGATCCTGCTTCTTGTTTTTCTGATAAAGACCACAGAGAGACCACCAGTGAAAATGTTTTCCAGTGCTCCAATGGAAAATGCTTGAGAGAGGTAAAAAGCCCAAGAGTTGACTCGTAGAATTGAGAGTACATTGGAAATTAAGCAGAGTCAGAGTTCAGGAGATGGGAGATGAACAGGAATAAAACCAGTGTCTTGGAAATTGACAAACGAGGGATTACAAAGCAATAATTATATTCGTAAAACATGACAGAACAAGAAAAATCTGTAAATATTGCATTTTTTTGACTTTGGTAAACTTGTAGGGTACTCTAAACCATATGCTCTATTTCATGTCAGTAATGTTTGGAAAAATACTTGGGAGAGGGGAAGAGGAGGGAGAAAGTTAACTGTAGGTAAAACTATTTTTTTCTTAATTTTAATTTTATAGTGCATGAATTTATTTGCATGCTACAAAGTGATTTTTTTTCACTTACTTTTTAATGTAATGGCAATGCTAATGTAAATGGTGCTTATTTTTTTCTTTCTCCCTTCTGTCTTTCTGCTTGTTCAGCTTTAAGAAAAGTAGGCACTGCAGTGTTTAGTGTTTTTTTGTATGGTCAAAAGAGAGTGACAAAATTAAAATTGTTGTGCTATTCTTGCATAGGAGAATGACTGCATTTAAGGCCCTTAGCTTGATCTAATAAGTTTTAAGAGAAGGTGAGTAAATGAAAAAGAACCTGTAATATTGTAAAGATTGTTTTTTTCTAACAAATAAATTTATGCTTAGAGATTCTGTATCTAGTCTTCATGTCTCCATGGAGACAATCTGATAGAGAAATGACCAGGAGATAATGTTTTCTGAAAGCATTCAAGTGCTCTTTATTTATTTATTTACATTTGTTGACCGGGAGAGTCTGACTGGATGCAGGTCCATTTTCAGAGGAGGCCCAAGGAGAAAAGCTCCAATTTAAAATGCTACAGACATAATACATTTGGAGAAACATAGCATTTAAAAAAATTATAGACATAGTTACAGCTGTAGAACATAATACAAAATTAAACATATGGACAGATGTTGAACATAGTTACAGATGTAGAACATAATACATCAGTAGACAACTGGAATCATTGTTGTCTGTGAGGTACATACCAGACAGTAACAATTGTTGCAATAAGAAGTTCTTACTGTATAATTAGCTAGGCGTATGAGCAACTGAGCTTGCTGTAACCAAGGTAGTCTGGGAGCGCTATAAGGATAAGAGAAAACCAGACAGTACTTAGTAGAAGCACAGGCTGTACCATGCTTCTTAGCATGGATAACCTTTCTTTTAGGTTAACCCAAGTCTAAGAGTGTGGCGGTTAGTTTGGGATACTTGTTCCTGTTATCAGGATAAAACATAAGTATTTGCAGATGTACAAAGTTGTGTGTTAGCATTAAGAGGTTTTAGGGGGCATTGGGTTTTTTGTGTTTTGAGGGCTTTCAAAAAAAGTTTTGTAAGATGTATCATAGGCTCAAATGGATATAACAGGAAACAACTGTATAAAAGTTCAACCTGCCAGTGTATGCATGTAACACAAAAGTTGGAACTAGACTGTTAACAAAAAAGCTGTTACACATAAAAGGTGGGAATAATAACTTCTTAATACAGTGATTCTTTCTGTAATGTCAATGGTGTCAGAGATGACTACAGAAAAGTAAGAGTAGTGAAATGTATTAAAAATGTAGAGTTGATTTGCAGCAGTAAAGCCACGTATTGGGGTCCCAGAAGGGAAAATATAACAAAGGAGGGTAGATTTTTGAAGGAATTTATGAAAATGTTTGGCATAGATGATGCGAGTAGTTTGGAATGAATTTACATATTATTCCCCAAGATACAAAAACTGGCATAGGCTAGACAGAATTTACATTTCACAGGACCATGTGCATTTAATTGAGTCTTGATATGTACCCAATAATTATTTCGGATTTTGTGCTGTTAATAACTAAAATAAAAACACAAGGTAATGAAATAAAAAATGACACTGGTGCTTTCCCACCTATCTGTTGAAAAGAAAGGAATTTAAGGAATGGGTAGTGGAAATTATTCAGGAGCTATTGGAGAAGATAAAAATTTCTCCTGAAAATATAGCTAGGGAGTGGGATAAAATTACATGGAGTTTAAAAATAGGGTGGAAATAAAAGAAAGGGAGATATGGTTAAGAACTAACAACAATTATTTAGAGGGAGTTACAAAATATTGCAGAATAGGGGAAATCTCACAGAACAAGAAGAGCAACTGCAGAATGCTAAACAGAAAATAAGGGATTACCTCAATTAACAGCAATCTTTCTAAACTCATCCATATTAAGCAAATTATTTTGATAACTAGAGCACAACAACTTGGGCAACATTAAGTAGATAGGGCTGTTGCCAAGCTTATGGAGCCTATAACAAGGAAGATAACGAGATCCTGTAGAAGTATTAGAAATATTTCAGAAATACTGTGAAAGCTTGTATGAAGTTGAGAAGTACGGAAATCAAGAAAAGGTACAAATGGAAATTTTTATGTGAGATTTACATATGCCAAGGTTAGAAGTAGATGAGGCTCAATCACTAGCAGAATTGGAGGAGATGCGAGAAAATAGTGATGTATAACCAATCCATAGGCAGGTCCCCATTAATAGATGGTTTTCCTGTGGAATTTTGGAATCTAGTTGGGGAAAAACTGATAAAGATGTGGAAGGTTTTATTTTGCAGTATTTTGAGAGGAGGAGCAGTATCAACATTCTGGAAGAAAGCAGTTATAGCTGTAATCCCTAAAGAGGGTAAAGACCCATCAGATCCACATTCATACAGACCCATTTCAATGCTAAACCATGATTATAAAGTTTGTATGTAATGGCAAAAGTGATGCCAAAAATTGATAATATGGATCAATGTGGTTTTGTGGAAGGGAGGCAAACATTTGAAAACATTAACAGAACATTGATGACCCAGAGGGAAACAGAATGCAAGAAAATCCACTACTGTTGGTGGGTCTTGATGCAGAGAAAGCATTTGACAGAATAAACTGGAACTTCCTCAGCAGGACAATGAAAGGATTTGTATTCCCTGATAAAATTATAAGGTTGATTAGGAGAATATATGAGGAATTGGAGGCAAATATTAAAAGTGGGTGGGTTCCTGTCCGATAATTTCTGCTTGAGCAGAGGTTGGAAAAGTTGTAGATAGCAATTAAAGAGCTGAAGGATTTTATCAGGGGGAGAAGACTGCAAGAGCTAAGTGGGATAAGATGATTCTTCAAATAGAATAAGGTGGATTGGGATTACGTGATTTGAAAGGGTATTTAACAGCTACACAGTTAAGGCTCCTGTATATATATATATATATATATATATATATATATATATATATATATATATATATATATATATATATATATATATAGATATATATATATATATATATATAGCACAAGTGGAAAGAGATGATGAAATGAGGGGAATGTCAAGAAAGGAGGAGAAACTGGGATTTTAGATGCAGATCTTTAAGGAGAATAACTGTAATCCTACATAATATTATATTCATAAAGTGGCAGAAAATGTTCTAAGAGCCAAGTCAACATGGGGATGGAGAAAGGAGATTCCTTTGATAGCGATTATGAAGGCTGCTAGTCTAGCTAGATAGAATTTTGTAGATAATTCTATGTCATTTGTAAATATTAACATACTCCACTGGCTTGGTTTACAAATGTAAAAAGAACTATATGTTATGATTAAAGTTCATGTTGTACTGAACTTCAAAAATGTAACCACAGTAGACTCTGCTGGAAGAAAGCTGATAAGTCAGGCATTGTATGACTGTTTGATCTCAAGCTTGGAGACAGGATGTCTGAGCCAGGAAATGTATTTCTGTTGTCTTGATTTAAGAGATAATTACTAAGGTTTTACATGTATACTGGCTTTTATTGCTGTGGCTTCCTGGCCAGGTGCAGCTTAATAAGAAATGTAAAATTTGAGTTTCTGTTAGCCTGGGAACTAAAGACGTGATAAAAATGATGCAATGTGAAATGACTCAGTAGTACTGGCTGTTTATCAATTTAAGACTTTCTGAGAGAGCGAGATTTGAGCATTTTGGATTTTGTCTGAACCTGAACACATCAACTCACCAGCACTCTGCCTTTGCTCTGTAAGTAAGATATTTATTTAGAACATTGATTTCTCTTGGAGATCGATAGAAATAGCCAGATTAGTCTAGCTGTTTTTTTTTGTATTTGTCAGACTATTCTACAGTATTATTTTAAAGCATTTTCCTGTGATTTTGAACTCTGTATTAGCACTGTGTTGAATTGATGAGTATTGTCTTGTGTTTTTATTATTTATAAACCTTTCAACTGTGGCTGTTTTGTGTAGAGATAATTTAAGCTCTTAGAGTACATTGCATGTATTTAGTGATACTGTCCAAGCCACTCCAGTATTCCTGCTGTTCGGCACACTTACTATTTGGATAACAGTAATATTACACAGTGAAATTGGTCACCCTTTGAGAAGGGCCTTATTAGTAGCTGATAAGAGTAGTTGGTGGCAATGATTACTACCTTATAGCCTGGCAGGGGGGTGTAGCTGGAGAACCTGTGCCAGCCTTCCCATGAGTGTCTCTGTGTTTGTATATAAACCGAATCTCAAAGTGTGTGTGTGTCAGCTACTTGGGCAGGGACACGAAGCACTGGTTGGACAGAGAGAGTACTGGAGGTTTTGGCTTGACTACTCAGCTAAGATCTGAACCCTATAGCTGTGTCAGTGGGGAGTCTTACTGGAGATATGGAGAGGGAGAAACTAGCCCCAGACTGTGATCTGTGTGCGCTTTTAAGGGAAATTGTACTTTACTGTGTGTGTACTTGTTATCCTTCCCAATGTGCACACCCCTCACTGGTGCAGGTGGTGAGGATTGAGGCTCCTTGATTACTTGGCCTGGGCATGGGCATTGCATATTATTTGGCAGTGGTGGGATGTCCACATCAAATATTGTTTGATAATGGCGAGTTAGCCACATCACATACTAATTGGCTTTTAGTGGCGTGGATAGTGAATTCCTGTAGCTTGTGTACAGTAATCACTGAAGGTGTTTTTGTACTCTACATTAGCCACACAATGAGTATTCAGAGTTCAGATCACAATTGTTTTATTTCTTTTGTTAGCTTAGTCAGTCAGAGAGAGCATGCAAGCATGTCAGCAGAGGAGTATAGCAAGCTGACAAGGAGCCAGTTGGCTGAGATGTGCTAGGCTAAAGGACTGGTGCATGGAAACTTGACTAAGGCAGACATGATTGCATCTTTGGTCACAGCTGCATCAGAAAACAGCAATCAGGAGGATGATCAGACTGGCTGTAGAGATGTACAACACTCAGAGAATGGACAGCTCAACCTTTCTGCAGAGGGCATAGAAATCCATCTGGAGCTAAAGAGACTTAAGTTGGAGGCCAGGTGTTTGGAAATGGAAGCTGTGGAGTAAAGGCAGCATAAAAAGGAGATGCTGACTGTTCACCAGAGTCAAGGAGATAATCAGGAAGGGAGTAACTGGACCCCAGAAGCAGAAAAGGTCAGTAAATTTCTTCCACAGTTTACAGAGGGGGATAATTTTGATAGTTTCATTCATACATTTGAGAGGGTTTATAAACAGTATGATGTTGACCAAAGGCTCTGGGTACAATTCCTGACCCACTTCATAGTAAAGCTGTAAATGTACTTTCCAAATTGTCTGATGTTGATTGTTTTAACTGTTTGTCTTTGTTTGTCTTTTCAGCTTTTCCCGGTTAGGGGTCGCCGCAGTGGAACTCTGGTCCGCTAATGATTGGCAGTAGATTTTTATGGTGCCGAGTTGCCAGCCCAATGACCAACCTTCAGCGAAGGCACGCCCATTCATGCATGTCTTTTGGAGGCCACTCGATGGCGGGGAGGACATGCAGACTCCACACAGAAAGCACTCCAGCCGAGAATTGAACAGGAGAACCTCTTGCTGTGAGGCAACAACTCTACCTCTCTACCACCGTGGCTTATGATGTTGATTGTTTTAACTATAATGCTGTAAACAATTGTTTGTTAGAATGTTTTAAGCTAACACCTGAAACTTGTAGGAAAAAGTTTTGTGAGCATAGACGCAAGGCAGATGAAAGTGTGTGTGAATATGTTGCTAAATCGAGCACTTATTTTCTTAGGTGGGTGAGTGGATGTCAGCTCACCACTTTAGAAGGGCTGGCAGACCATTTGGTGAGGGAACAAGCCCTTAGCACTTTGCTTGAGGACATGAGGATTTAGTTAACTGATACAGTGTGTTACTTCAGATGAGTTGGGGAAGAAAGGAGACCTATACTAGCAAGCAGGGCATCACTGCACAGGAAAGGGACATACAGTGCTGCTCATGGGTCTAAAGCTCATGGGACTGCCCCAACAGAATCTGCCATTAGCAGGGGAAGCCACTAGTCCAGGTACACATCCAGGACATAGGGTTAAATGTTTTGAATGCAACCAGTGGGGCCATGTGGCAAACAGATGCCCATGGAGGCAAGGTGGGGAACCAAAGATGAAGGCACCAGTAAGTGGGAAGGACAAAATACCAACTGTAGGTTGTCTTGAGACAACAGTGGTACCAAATTACCACCAGGGGTTATATCCTATCATACTGAATGGCAAAGAGGCCATTGCTAAGGGAGACGCAGCCTCCAACATAACCATTGTGAAGCCTGCAATGGTTACAGAGGAGCACTACTTGCCTGGGCAGTCTACTCCAGTCAGAGCTTTAGGAGGGACCCCAATCCAAATACTTTGGCTAGGGTTCACATTAACTGGAAGGGTGGAAAAGGAAGACAGCAAGTAGGTGTGTTTGAGGATATCCCTGCAGATGTCCTGATTGGAAATTATATTGATAATGCAATACCATGTCCTCATGCAAGTTACACGCAGTCAGGCTTGGTGACACGCATGCGAGTCTCTTAACCTGGAGGAGACCCAGACAGACTGCACACTTTCTACCAGGACTGGTGAGGTGGTTACATCATGAAGGAAGCTACTGTGTAGCAGTGAGACTGAAGGTGAGCCACAGCTGCTTGCTGGTACTGATGTTCCCTTGAACAGAGGGGTTGCAAGGGTAGATGTGAGTAGTAGTACCCAGGTTGACAGTGAGACACCCTTGTCAGAGGATACCAGACTTCCTGTGAAAGGGGAGTTGAGACCGACTCAGCTCTCAGACCCTACATTGCAAGGCAAGTAGCTAGTGAGGCACCTGATTCTCAAGGGAAGGGGGAATCTGTATAATGGGACAAAGGATTACTGTATAGAGAGTGGACCCCTGAGGGAGGACTGGAAAGTGAGAGAATACAGCAGTTGGTCATGCCTAGAGCCTACCATCTGGCACTTCTTGCCATAGCCCATGATATTCCCTTTGTAGGTCATATGGGCATAAAACATGCAATGAGACGTATTATGCAGGACTTCTGTTGGCCTGGAATTTCCAGAGATGTAACAGGGTACTGCAGGACCTGTAAGCAGTGCCAAAAGGTAGGCAAGGCAGGGGACAAGGTGAGAGCTCCTTTGATGCCTTTGCCTGTAATTGATGATCCATTTCAGAGGGTAGCTATGGATATTGTGGGGTTTCTGAGTACCCCAAGTTCCACAGGGAAAAAAGCATATCCTGGTGGTAGTAGAGTATGCTACAAGATACCCTGAGGCAGTGGCTCTGTCCTTCATTGAGGTGGAAAAAGTGGTTAATGGTTTGTTAGAGATTTTCAGCAGGGTAGGTTTCCCAAAAGAAATACTGACAGAGGTGCCAAGTTCATGTCAGACCTGGCTTGTCTGTGGAAGTACTGTGGGGTGAAGCACTTAAAGACCACCCCTACCATCCCCATACTAATGGTCTTGAGAGGTTAAACTCTACAATCAAGCCCATGCTACGGGCATTTTCAGGCCAGTTTAAGAGGGAGTGGGACAAATATTTGCCTCATCTGTTTGCTTACAGAGAGGTTCCCCAGGAATCCACAGGTTTTTCACCCTTTGAGTTACTGTATGGGCATAGAGTGAGAGGACCTCTAGATTTAATTCATGATGAGTGGGAAGGTGAGTGTGAATCTCACAAGGAGTCTGTTGTGGCATATGTCCTAAACCTCAGGACAAGGCTCAGAGAACTCATGGGCTTGGCCCAGGAGAACCTGGCAGAAGCCGAACAACAG
Source organism: Protopterus annectens (assembly GCF_019279795.1). Classification (NCBI taxonomy): domain Eukaryota; kingdom Metazoa; phylum Chordata; order Ceratodontiformes; family Protopteridae; genus Protopterus; species Protopterus annectens. The sequence continues at coordinate 975,477,422 of NC_056747.1, forward strand.
AAAAAGGTCTGGTATGACAGGAATGCTTCAGGTAGAGAGTATGCTGCAGGGCAGCAGGTAATGGTTCTCAGTCCTGTCAGACACAACAAGCTACAAGCAGTATGGAGGGGACCCTATAGGCTAGTAAGAAAGGTAAGTGATTTTAACTACATGGTGGAACTGCTAGGCAGGAGGTAGGAGAACAAACTGTACCATGTTAACATGATGAAACCTTACCATGATAGGGAGGCCCTTGCACCGAGTATTTGCAGTGGATTGCAGGAGGAATCTGAGGGAGATGTGGTGACTGATCCCCTCAGTGAAGCTTGGACTGACACCTCAACGGAAGGGGTAACAATGTCCCAGCAGCTAACTTCTACCAGGTTTGAGAAATCTGAGCAGTGTTGCAAGAGTTTGGGGACATATTCACTGGGAAACCTGGGTGCACCCACTTGGCACATCACCAGGTGGATACAGGACCTGAAAGACCTATTAGGCAGGCCATTTATAGGGTGCCTGAGAGAGTAAAACAGACTCTGAGGGAGGAGATGCAGGAAATGTTGGAACTAGGAGTAATTTGAGTGCAGCAGTCCCCTGGACCTCCCTAGTGGTACTGGTGCCAAAGAAGGATGGCAGCACCAGGTTCTGTGTGGACTACAGGAAATTAGTCACAGAGTCAGATGCTTACCCCAAGCCTAGGTCGGATGAAGCCCTAGAGCAGCTGGGTGTAGGGCTAAGTCACTTTTCACCATTGATCTTACCAAGGGTTACTGGCAGGTGCCCTTGACTCCCAGTGCTAGAGAGAGGTCAGCCTTTGTGACTCCTTTTAGCTTGTATGAAATCACAAAGATGCCCTTTGGTATGAAAAATGCCTCAGCAACTGGCCAGAGGCTGGTAGATCATATCCTAGCAGGAGCAGGAGGGTTTTCCCTTGCTTACCTAGATGATATTGCTATCTACAGCCATTCCTGGGAAGAGGACCTTCAACATGTCAGGGAGGTGCTGGGCAGACTACAGAAGGCAGGGTTTGACCATTTAGCCGAGAAAATGTCAGGTGGGTATGGCAGAGGTCTCCTACCTGGGACATAGTGTTGAGTGGTAAGATCAGGCCAGAACCTGCCAAAGTGGAAGCCATTCAGTCATGGCCTGTACCTGTTACCAAAAAGTAGGTGAGGGCATTCTTGGGGACAGCAGGGTACTACAGAAAGTTCATCCCCAGTTATAGTATCATACCTGCTCCCCTTACTGATCTGACAAGGAAAAACAGGACAGTTGAGGTAGTGTGGACCACAGCATGTGAGCAGGCATTCCAGAAACTTAAAGAAGCTTTGGGAGGACCCCTTGTTTTAGCCAGTCCAGATTGCAGCAAATAATTTGTTGTGCAGGTGGATGCTCCAAACCATGGGGTGGGGGCTGTACTTAGCCAGATCACTTCAGAGGGAGAAGAGCACCCAGTGGTTTATCTCAGTCATAGGCCCCAACACAGGGAGGAATGCTATACAGTTGTAGAAAAGGAATGTGTAGACATAGTGTGGGCACTGCAGAAACTTCAGCCTTATCTGTATGGAAGAAAATTCATTATAGTTATAGATCACAATCCCCTAACATGCTTATAACCGAGCCAGCCAGCAAAATGCCAAGTTGCTAAGATGGAGCCTAGGCTTGCAAGCATATGAAATATCAGTGCAGCACCACAGCAGGGTTAGCAATGCCAATGCAGATGGGCTCTCAAGACAAAGAATGGGGTAAGGTATACTCAGACCTAACCCTCTGAAGCAACGTTTCTCAAGGGTCACTTTAAACACTAGCTGGAGTTCTCTGGGGGGGGGGGGGGATATGTGAAGGCTGCCAGGCTAGCTGTATAGAATTTTGTAGATAATTCTGTCTCATTTGTAAACATTAATATAATCCACAGGGTTGGTTTACAAATGTAAAGAGAACTTTATGTTATAATTAAACTATGTTGAACTGAGCTTCAAAAATTTAACCAATGTGCACTCTGCTGGAAGAACGCTGGTAAGTCAAGTATTGTATGACTGTATGATCTCAAGCTTGGAGACAGGATGTCTGGGTCAGGAAATTCTTTCTGTTGTCTTGATTTAAGAGATAAGGTTTTACATGTATAATGTATTTTATTGCTGTGGCTTCCTGGCCAGGTGCAGCTTACTAAGAAATGTAAATTTTGAGTTTCTGTTAGCCTGGGAACTAAAGAAGTGGTAAAAATTATGTAATGTGAAGTGACTCAGAAGTACTGGGTGTTTGTCAATTTTAGACTTTCTCAGAGAGAGAGATTTGATCATTTTGGATTTTGTCTGAACCTGAACACATCAACTCACCAGCACTCTGCCCTTGCTCTCTAAGTAAGAAATTTATTTATAACCAAGATTTCTCTTAGAGACAGATAGAAATAGCCAGATTAGTTTAGCTGTTTTCTGTATTTATGTTGGACTATTCTGCATTATTATTTTAAAGCATTTTCCTGTGATTTCTGAACTCTGTATTAGCACGGTGTTGAATTGATGAGTATTGTCTTGTGTTTTTATTTACTATTATTAAATATTTTAAACCTTTCAACTATAGCCAATGTTCTTTGTGTTTCACTGTTGCAGTCATTACATTTGGGTAATCTGCTGGCAGGTTGCCCTCAGTCGGACTGATTAACAAAGTCTTGGGTCCTGCATCGGATGCTGTCTGTTCTTCCATGACGTCAGGTTGTCAACGGTATAAAACATGTAGCCGACGTCATTACATCAGTCTTTCTTGCCGTGCAGTGCCAGAAGCAGAAGCAGTTCGCAAGTGCCAGTTGGCCGACTCCTGAAATGTTAGTTTTCGAGTTTCAGAACCGAAGTCTTCAACTAAAAGCTAAGTACCACATTGGGGAAACTTTTTCTTGCTCCTTACCGAAGTCAGTAAAAGTTAATAACTGCATTACTTGTGGAAAGCAAATACCTCATAAAGATTTTTATTCGTACTGTATTTCTTGCCTAGGTCCTGACCACGATGTTCCTTACTGTCAGTTTTGTGCTTTATTTAATCAGCGCACTATCCATCGTTGGTACATTTTTGCCTCTAATTATTTCGGTTCTTGGTTTAATTATCCAGAAATGTCGTCGATTAGCCTTCTGACTACCAAAATTCTGAAAAAACACAAGGATAAAGACATAGACAGGCTGCCGAGGTCCAAAACTGCCGACAACACTTCTAAGCCAGTCAGCAGTTTGCCGATACTCAGTGAGGCGCTTTCGCAGTCCCTAATACCCGCTACTTTTGATTCGCAGGCCTCTACTAAGACCCATTCGGAGTCCGGTATGCCTTGAGATGCTTCACCTATGGAAACCGCAGATGTCTCTACCTTGGATGGGTCCGGAGCTGCTGTGCAGGCACTGGCTTCTGAGGGTGTATTCAGGCATACAGACTTGCATATTAAATCGACACCGCTTTCATTACTAAGGCCTAAATCTCAATCCATGTCTGAAAAACAGACACCCAGGCCATGTGTTTAGGCCCCTATGCCTAAAAAACAAATTATAAAAATGGCTGAAGATCTAATTTCTCTAATCAGGGGTAGTCACCCCCCCCCCCCTCTCTAAGAGGCCTAGGGCTGAACTTGATTATGAATCTTCTGATCAGGATTCTGTTTCTTCTGACTTTTCTAATGACCTGAATTTGTCCATACCTACTTATGAGGATTCCGATGCAGAGGACTCCATTCCCTCTGCTTCCCCTCCTGAGGACTTTTCTTTTGGGGAAACTTTACATGTTTTGAGGGAGCATTTCCACTGGGAAAGCCAGGAATTTCCTGATTCAAAAAAGAGGCTTAGGGATTTCCTGCTTCTACCTCAGCGTAGGCCTTTGGCTATACCTCCTGTACTTGACATTGTTGATGATGTGTTCTCGGAATCCAGTTTGGCTCCTGATTCCCTGCCTCCGGCTCCTAGTAAACCTGACAGATACTACAGGGTTCCTGAATCCCACAAGTTCCTTTTCAAAAACCCTGTTGCAGATCCAGAAACCATTTCTCAGGGGGCCCAAGGGCATTAAGGCTTCTACTGCTAAAAATGCTACCCCTTCTGATAGAGATTCCAATGCGCTGGATAGATGGGGTAAAAAGGTTTATACTTCTGCGACCTTGGCAATCGGAGCCTTAAACTGCCAATTCCATATATTAAAATATCAACAGCATATCATTGGACTGCTTAAACAGAAAATTATGTTGATTCCTGACTATGTGGAAAATAAAGATTTACAGGATTTAATGCATTCTGCTGAACAAGTTGGAAAACATACTTTGCAATGTGGTTTTGATTCTTTAGAGGCCTCCTGCAGGGCTGCTGTTACTGGGTCTGTGCTTAGAAGGCATGCTTGGCTTAAGGAGCAATCTTTGCCTGATCATGTTAAAGTTAAATTGTTGGATACCCCTTTAAATCAGGACCGCCTGTTTGGCAATAAGAAGAAGTTCTAAAAAAGATGGAAGATAAAGCTAAATTTATGCAAACTGTTAAAGATTTCTTATAAGTGCAACCTCAAAGATTTAGTAGGCATTGGCCTACTAAGAATTGGTCCTTTCCAGCCCCTTCTAGATCCTCTCAAGCCAAATCCAGACACAGCAAAACCCCCAGGTTTCAGTCCCATGGTACTCTCAGAGCTAAGCAGTGGGAGGCCTCCACTTCCAAATCTGGAAATAAGACACCCCCCCTACAGTAAACAGTCTCAATGACTTCCTGTTAAAATTACCAAGCACTTATCTTTCAACCTCTCCTTTGGGGGGGGGGGGGGAGATTGCTCTTCATGCAAAGAACTGGGAACTCATAACTCAGGACAAATGGGTTTTAAATATTGTGTCCCAGGGATACAGATTTCATTTCCACACATTGCCAACACCAAACGGGTGTTCAGACCTGCTCCCGAATCAGTGGGCAGAGGCTCAGAAACAAGTACTTTCTCTCTTAAGCATGGGGGCTATTCACCTGGTGCCAGAAGAGGAAAAGGGACAAGGTTTCTATTCAAGGCTTTTCCTGGTACCCAAAAAAGACAACTCATGGTGTCCAGTCCTGGACCTCTCTACTCTAAACACCTTTCTGGAGATTCCAAAATTCAAGATGCTGATTCTTCACCACTTACTACCTATGTTAGGCAAAGATGCCTGATTGGCAACTCTAGATTTAAGAGAAGCATACCTGCACATTCCAAAAAGGGAATCTTGCAGAAGATACCTATGCTTCAAAGCAGGCTACTTGCATTATCAATTCTCTGCACTGCCCTTTGGCTTGTCTGCTGTGCCCAGGGTATTCACAAAGTGCCTGGCTCCATTTATTGCATTTTTCAGGCAAAGAAATATTCAAATATATCCATACCTGGAAAATTGTCTAATTCAGGCAGAAAACCAGGGCATACTTTTAAATCATCTGGCGTTTGTAAAAAGGTTTCTAACTTGTCTATGGTATACCATAAATGAAAAGAAATCACAACTGGTACCCTGTCAACAGATTACATTCCTGGGTGCAAGCTTGAATACAACTACCCAGATGGCTTTCCTCATGCCAGAGAAGCAAATTCATTTGGTAACTTACTTCAAACAAGTGGCCACAAAAACCCTGCTATCTGCAAGACAAATACTGCAAGCCTTGGGGTTTATGACCTCCTGCATTCTTCTAATTCCATATGCAAGTCTGCACATGAGGAAACTACAGTGGCACCTAAAATGTCTATGGAGTCAACATTGTCACAGCCTGGAAACAATGATTCCTATCATACCTTGCCTACACCTGGAGTTCCTATGGTGGGCAGAAGCCTGCCACCAAAACAAGGGATTACCATTCACACTACCCCCTGCCACCCAAACCCTAACTACAGATGTATCAGACTATGAATGGGGGGCTCACCTAGCAGGGAAGTGCATTCTGGGCAAATGGAACCCAAATCAAATGCACCTACATATCAATCAAAAGAAATGTTAGCTGTACAGAATGCTCTGACAGCCTTCAAGGACTACATTCTTCTAGAACAACTAATGGTAAAGACAGACAACACCACGGTTATGTGGTACATAAACAAGCAGGGGGGGGGTACACATTCCTACCCCTTCTGCAGACTAGCCATGGCATTGTGGAACACAACCCTGAGCTACCAAGTGCATCTACAAGCTCAATTCCTGCCAGGAAAATTGAATACACTGGCAGACAGACTAAGCAGAAACCTCATGGACCCGCACGAATGGAAACTGGAACCACGGATTTTCAACATGTTGACAAACAAATGGGAGAGCCCAGACATAGATCTATTTGCCTCCCCCCAGAACTACCAGTTGGACAAGTTTTGCACAAGGACTCCCCACAAACAAGCCTGGAAAGTGGATGCTCTGTCCTTCAGCTGGAAAAATCTGTCAGTCTACGCATTTCCCCCTCTGCCACTGCTCTCCAAAGTTCTACTAAAAGTCAATCAAACAGAACAAAACAAGGATGATTTTGATTGCTCCAGACTGGCTGTGTCAACACTGGTACCCCCTCCTGTGCAGTGTGTCACAAATATCTCCATGGCACCTGCCTCAGACCCCTTCCCTGCTGTCTCAGCAGGAGAACCAAATTCTGCACCCTCAGCTTCCAACATTAAACCTTGCAGCCTGGCTAATCACTTAAATTCACCCTTATCATCCATCAGCAAACCTGTGATGGATGTCATCTTGGAGACGAGGAGACCTCGTACTAGAAAATCTTATGCTGACAAATGGAAAATATTCTGTGCCTGGAACCAATCTAGGGATGAGCATAGCAGTGCCCAGTTTACCTCAGATTTTGCAATACTTAACTGAGATGCTTCACAAGGGCATCTTTTTCCTCCATTAAAATCCACGCCTCAGCTTTTTCAGCTCACTATAACATGGAACCAGCCATCTTCTCACATCCTCTGCTCAAGCAGTATCTCAGAGGGGCAAAAAACCTGAGACCACCCAGGAGAGCTCCAACCCCTGCCTGGGACCTTAACTTTGTTTTGGAGAAAATCACTCTACCTCCTTTCGAGCCAGCTGCTACTGCAGACTTAAAATTTCTTTCTTGGAAAACAGCTTTCCTTTTAGCAATCACTTCAGCAAGAAGGATATCTGAATTACAGACCCTTATGGCAGCGAAGCCTTTCATCATCTTTCATGCGGACAGGGTATCTCTTAGGACCAGTCCATCCTTCATGCCCAAGGTGGTTTCCAGTGTGGCTCTTAATCAGTCAATTTCTTTCCCAATCCACTGATCAAAGGGGAATGGATTCTGCATTCCTTGGATGTGCACAGACAACTAAGATTCTACTTGGACAGGACTAAATCTCGAAGAAAATCTGAACAATTGCTGGTAGCATTTGCTGCAGGGGCAGAGGGGAAGGCTATTTCAAAACAAACCATTTCTAAATGGATAAGCCATTGCATTCATTTCTGCTATAAGCACCATGGACAACCTATCCCCCAGGGGATCAGATCTCACTCCACCAGGGCTGCATCTACTTCTGCAGCCTTTCTCAGAGGTGTCCCTACCAGGGATATCCTAGAAGTTGCTAACTGGAATTCTGTGCATACGTATACTAAGCATTATCATTTAAAAAGTTTCTCTAAATCCAGAGTTGGCTTTGCCACTGCTGTCTTACAGGGCCTTATAGCTGGCCCTAATGCTGTATAAACTCCTCCTCCCAACCATAGCTTTGGGAATCTACCCAAATGTAATGACTGCAACAGTGAAACACAAAGAACATAGTACAGTTGTGTACACTTACCATAAATGTAGATGTTCAAGTGCATTCACTGTTGCAGTCCTGGTTACCCTCCCTCCACCCCCCTAGATTTTCTGACTGTACCTCTACATCTGAAGTAGTTAACTTAATTTTATCTGCAACCTGTGGGTATACGGATCCGTATCGGATCCGATCCGGCAACTTTTTTCTAGCATCTGCTCCAAGCTCTGAGCTGCTCCCCTTACCCATAATGCCCTTCCATCTCCTGTCTTCCCCCAGATCTCGTTTGCCGTGCCAGTAGTCTGCATCATGGTCTCCTTTGTTCTGAGCTCAGGGATAGTAAGTGGTTTTATTTCTTATATCTAGTGTGTGTTTGAGTGAATATTTTCCCTCCCCCCCTTGTTTAGTGCCTTGCTTGTCATCGGTGTCTGCAAAACTTTTTGAGAGTAGTAGTTAGGCCTGCCCTTCCCCTAATTGTGTTTGTGTGTGGTTTTTCTGGTAGGTAGTGTTTGTACTTTTGGATGCAAGACTATGGCTGATCAGCTGAAACCTGTTTTCAAAAAAATTTATAGAGTATAGCCATAAGCTCTCCCCGGCTGATGGTCACATTCTATCTGTGATTTGCTTGGGAGTGGCACATTTGTCCACTTAATGTGCTATCTGTTCTGGTTTCAATCCGAGGGCCCTTCGGGGTCGGAAGGCCAAGCTAGTTGCCAAAGGCCTTCTCCCTGCTGACATGCTGGAATCTGCCTCGGCCTTGGTCTCTAGTGTTCTACCTCCCACCCAGACTGGGACTCGACCTCCCTCTTTTTCTGGTGATGGGTCTTCTAAAGACAAATCTACAGCCAGCGTGGCTGACAAGGAAAAAGATAAAGAAAGGTGCAGAGAGAATAGGGAGAAGAGAAAGGACAGACATCGCAAGAGATCCCCAGATAGGGATCTCTTTTTTAGTCCCTCTTCTAAGACCATGAGGCCTGTTTTCTCCACGGCTCTGGTCTTCTCGTTTCTCACCGGAGCCGTTGGTATATTCGGACCCAAGGCCTTCCTCCCCATTGCACAGACCAGACAGATCCGAGTCAGTGGCCTCTTCGAGGTTGACTCTGAGCCTATCGGACATAGACATGGACAGGATGATGCGTAGATTCATTCAGACCCAAATTCAGATGGGAGTCTTGCCAGGCTCCTCTCCCTCTGGAAGGGAGACCTCCATTGCCTCTTTTTCTCCCCATCTCTCCTTCCCCGATCCATGCTTCAGCTTCGAGGCTCTTGGATCCGAGGTTTTTCAGAGCTGGTAGCTCGGCGCCGACGGTTCCTCCAACCTCGACTCTGGCTGTTACCTTGAGTTCCTCGGATCCGACTTGTTCGGATCTGAGTGACTCTTGGAGCCACGGACAGGGAGTCGGACCTGAGGGAATGGACTCTTCGGCTCTGACCTTTTTGGATCCGATCCGTTCCCTCGGACCTCAGGCTACACTGGCTTCGGCTCCGGTCCCCGCTTCAGATCCAGGGAGAGCGTCTTCCTTACTGGGTGATAAGGAGGTCCACTCTCCCTCGGTCTTCAAAGTGGTGGAGAGGGTTCTTTCCCAGGGATTGAGACCCCAGCCCATTCCTCTCAGATACCACCCAGGCGCCCCTGGATTTGGCGATGACTCTCTTCATCCTGTCTCAGGGACAGCTTGTGCCAGAGGATCCCCAGGTTAATTTCCCTGAGGAAACCCCTGCAGCTCATGAATCCCCTTCTGAAGAAGGTCACCGTAAGCGCAAGTGCAAAAGAGGAGGCACTTGGACTCCCCCAAGTCCCTCACTATGGACACTGACTTAGATGAAGGAGAAGGTTCCCACAGGTCACCTCCCAAAGATGTCTCCTTCGGAGAAATTATGGAGATCCTCTGTCAGAAGGGAGGTTGGTCAGCCCCAAAACCTTCTGGGATGAGTCAGTGTTCCTGGAGGCCTTTGGCACGGGCCCATCTACTTCCTGGGTGTCCCCGCCAGCGGACCCCTTGGTGGACCTCATCACTACGAGGGCATGGAAGGAGCCTGACACCATAGAGCCCATCCCCAAATGCCCTGACAAGATTTTATCTCCCCCTTTCAACAGACAACCTTGGTCGAAAGGAGCCCCAGTTGATGCTATGTTGGTTGCAGTGGCCACAAAGAAGGAACTAGCACAGGAGAGTTCCTCAGTCCACCCTCCAGACAAGGAGTCCAGGTCGGTGGATAGGTTTTGGAAGCATGTCTATTCCTCCGTGACCTTTTCAATCCGTGCACTGAATTATTTGGCACATGTGATTTGGCTTCAGCAAGACCTTGCTTTGGAATTCGCTGAGTCGCCCCCAGAGTCTTTATCGCCGCAGGACAGACAGTTGTTCTCGGCAAAAATGTCTACTCTGAAGTCAGTCTCAAACATGTCGATGCAACTCCTTTCCCATGCCACAGAAGGAGCAGCTAGGGCTGCTGGGACAGGCATAGCTATGAGGCATCATGCCTGGCTCAGGTTGTGTCAGTTCGCAGACCTTTTCAAGGCATCATTTATCAATGCTCCCTACGACGGTTCTTCCCTTTTTGGGTAGACAGTATGTGACACACTTGTCCAGAGCAAAAAGGATGGGAAGACTTTGTCTGCCATGGAGATCCACTTCTCTAACCCTCAGTGGTTCTTTTCTAGGAATCAAAGAGGGCAGAAGAAGATGTGGTTCTGAAAATCTCAGTTTTCCCAGGATTCTCAGGACAACTATTCCGCCAGAGGCAGAGGGGGACAGGATCAACACCGACCCAGAGGTAGAGGGGGTCCCAGGAATTTTGGGTCTAGGGCACCTTTTTCTGATAGACCCAGTCAGCAGCCCTGAGGGGTTGTCCGACTGTCCTACTCTGGAGGCAGTTGGGGGAAGATTGTCCCTACACCCAGCGGCATGGGAGTGCATTACCACAGATTGCTGGGTTTTACAGATAATATCCAGAGGTTACTCTAGCCCATTTGTTGCCCCTCCAAATATTACAAAACACCTCCCAGATGTTCCACCCACTCACAGGGAGGCCGCAGCTCTAGAGTTTTCAAAGATGCTTCTCAAACAAGCCATCAAACAGGTTCCCCCCGATCAGTCCGGATCAGGCGTTTAGTCAAGGTTCTTTTTGGTGCCAAAAAAGACTGTGGACCTCAGGCCCATTCTAGACCTGTAAACATTAAACCTGTCGGTAGCCAAACAGAAATTCTGGATGGTCACCCTACAGTCCATTCTACCTTATCTCTGAGAGTGCGACTGGATGTGCTTGTTAGACCTCCAGGATGCTTACTACCACATCAAAATACACAGAAGCTCCAGGAGGTTTCTGCACTTCCAGCTGGGAGCCAGTCATTTTCAGTTCAGAGCCCTACCCTTTGGTCTCACCACAGCCCCCAGGGTGTTCACCTAATGACAGTTGTAGCGGCTCACCTGAGGCTTCAGGGTATTCAAATGTTCCATACCTGAATGACTGGCTCTTTGCTGTGCCCAACAAGCATCATTTGTGTCTGGCCCAAGATTATTTCATTTGGTTGGCAGATCTACTGGGAATTACAGTCAATGTTCAGAAATCCCAATTGCAACCAGTACAAGTCCTAGACTTCATTGGGGCATGGCTAGACACTTTGCAGATGAAGGTATTCTTAACTTCAGACAGGATCCTACACCTCAGGTGCCACATAGCTCAGATAGCAAACTCCAAGTCTCCAAAGGCGAGCGAGGTTCTCTGGCTCTGGGCTCCATGGCTGCCACCATATTGATTCTCCCTTATGCGCGCCTTCACATGCGGGTTCTTCAATGGACTCTGGCTGTTCAATGGTCTTGGCTAGACCTGTCCATGGAATTTCCAATCAAGATCAGTCACATCTGCACGACGTCTCTTCTTTGGTGGTTATGTTCACCAGAGATATCAGAAGGACGCCTCTTCATGTCATCTCCAGTCCAAGCCACAGTGACCACGGACGCCTCCCAACTTGGGTGAGGGGGACACTGTTCGGGAAGGACAGTCCAAGGCACATTGTCCCAGTCAGAGACCAAGTTGCACATAAATGTTCTAGAGATGAGGGCAGTGCTTTTAGTGTTGGAAGCCTTTCATACTGTCCTCTCTCTCGGATTGATTGCAATTCAGTCAGACTTGTCGGTTGTCTGGTATATCAACAAGCAGGGGGGAACCAGATCCTACCCCCTATGCCGCGAAGCCATGAGAGTGTGTGGGAATGGGCGATCTCCACCGGTCGGTTTGTGATAGCAATGCACATCCCGGGGTGCTCCAACATTTTAGCAGACAGATTGAGTCAGGCCATTCTGATGCCATACGAGTGGTCTCTGAAACAGTCAGTAGTGGAGGAGATCTTCCTTGCATGGGGTCAACCTTGCTGCGATCTCTTTGCATCTCCTTCCAACGCGAAGTGCAGCGAGTTCTTCACTCTGATTCCCTCACCAGGGGAAGTCCCCAGAGATGCTCTAGTCCATGCTTGGCCCCCTGGACTTCTGTATGGTTATCCACCATTGCCACTCATTCAGATGTTTCTTCAGAAAGCTTGCCGACTGCTGTGCAAATTGATCCTCATTGTCCCGTTCTGGCCTTGTCAGGTTTGGTTCCCATTCTTTTGGTCTAATCTCTTAGCTCCCCCATGGGTTCTGGATCCTTGCCCGGATCTAATCTCCCATCCATCGGGAGCACGTCCGCCCAATCTGGGCAGCCTCAAGCTGACAGCCTGGTTGCTCCAGTTCTTTTAATTGCCAGGACTCCTGGTCTTTCATTCCCAGTAAAATCCATTCTGGTGGCTTCTCTTAAAGACTCCACTATGAAACTTTATTGCAGTAAATGGAAGCGCTTTTCCATTTGGGCCTCACAGAGAAAAATAGATCCCTTTACAGCCCCTGTTCCAGTGGTGTTGGATTTCCTGTCTGGTATCTTTCAGCAAGGAGCTAGTTCCTTCACAGTGAAAGTACAATTGGCAGCCATTTCCAGTTTTCATGTTTGTGAAGACAACATGGCCTTAGCCTCCTCTAGGCTGTGTAAGGCTTTTCTTAAAGGTACTTTTCTGTTACGTCCACCTGTCAAGGATTCAGTGCCTCCTTGGGACCTTATTTTTGTCTTACAGGCATTGGTGGCTCCTCCTTTTGAACCTGCAGCTTTGGTCGACTTGAAATTTTTGTCCTGGAAGACCGCTTTCCTTGGCTGGATGGATTACTCTTTGTATTTCACATGCAAAAGGTTTATCTCCTCCTGGTATTATTAAGGCTCACTCTACCAGGTCCATGGCGACCTCTGCTGCTTTTTGGTCTAGGGTGCCTTTGGACGATATTTGTGCAGCAGCAACCTGGGCCAATTCACATACCTTCATTTCCCATTACAAATTAGATCTGATTTCGAGAGGTAGAGCATCCTTTGGCTCTGCAGTGCTCAGGAATATCCTTCCATAAGGGCCTCCCAGGATCAGAGAAGCTGGGGACTCTATCCCATAGGTTTCAGATAAAATGAAGTTAACTACTTCAGATAAAGAAGTTATGTACTCACCATAATGTTCCATCTGAGTAGTTATACTTCATTTTTCTGCAACATTCCCTCCCTCCGTACCCCGGACCTTGTTCTGTCTTTTCAGGTATGGTTCATTGGGTTGAGTTGCTTATGTTTTTAGTTGCAGCAAACTCAATCTGAAGGAAGATAGATGGTAGGGCATTATGGGTAAGGGGAGGAGCTCAGAGCTTAGAGCAGATGCTAGAAAAAGTTGCCGGCTCTGATCCGATACGTATCCGTATACCCACAGGTTACAGAAAAATGAAGTATAACTACTCAGATGGATCGTTATGGTGAGTACATAACTTCTTTTTTTCCTTTACTATGCTTAAAAGCCCTTTTGGTGTATTTGCTTTTGGTTGGAGGTATACTTTTGTGTTTTTGTATTTATTTGCTCCCCATTAGGGGGACACCTGATATCTGGGGCAAGAAAAACTGATGTAATGACGTTGGCTGCATGTTTTATACCCCTGATGACCTGACATCATGGAAGAAGGGACAGCATCTGACGCAAGACCCAAGACTTTGTTAATCAGGCCGAATGAGGGCAACCTGCCAGCACATTACCCAAATGTAATGACTGCACCAGTGAATACACTCGAACATCTCCATTTATGGTAAGTGTACACAACTGTACTTTTTGTGTAGAGATAATTTAAGCTCATAGAGTACATTGCATGTATTTAATGATAATGTCGAAGCCACTCCAGTAGTCTTGCTGTTTGGCACACGTACTGTTTGGATAACAGTAATATTATGCAGTGAAATTGATTACCCTTTGTGAAGGGGCTTATTAGTAGCTGATAAAAGTAGCTGCTGGCAGTGATTACTACCTTATAGCCTGGCAGGAGGTGGTGTAGCTGGAGATCCTACTCTAATTAATTTCTTTACTATTCTAGTAGCCACCCCCAGCAACAGAAGAGAAGGGCCAATTGGTGAGGGCAGCCTGCATGGTGTCTGAGGACAATGAGTTCCTAGCCGAATATCAAATTTTGCGTGACATGTTTTTGAAACGAGGGTATCCCCCACAATTATTAGACAAAGTGGTGAATGAAGTGAAATACAAGAGAGTTAATGGGGTTTTCAGTCCTATCCTAACATTAAGACGAGATTTAACAGAACACCTGTTCTGGACAGAGAGTTTATTCAACTGGATAGGTTAAGCACATTTTTAATATCACATTTATTATACCATTTAGTCTTGATGCTTCCATTATTTGACAAATTTTGAATAAAAATTGGAATTTATTAATTTCAGATGAGGACCTAGGACTCACTGGGGAGGTGAGACCCAGGATTGTTTATAGAAGGGGCCTCAACTTGAAAACTTTGTTAGAGAGGGGAAGGATAACAACAGTGACGTCCCCTGGTATGTACAAATGTGAGAGCTGTCCTTATTATAGATATATGGAGGTTGGAAAAACTTTTATTATCAGAGGAAAAAGATATTCCTGTAAGAAAAGGTTTAATTGTAGGTCCAAAAGTGTGGTCTGTCTAGCTACCTGTAAATTGTGTCCTTGCTTTTACGTCAGTAAAACTGACCATAGGTTGAAGGCATATTTATAGCATTAAAAAACTAAAAAACTAAAGTTGGAGAACGCGTTAGCTAAACATGTGCATGAATACCCTGAGCATAGCTTTACCTTTAGAGTCATCGACCAGATAGGACAGGATCCTAGAGGAGGCCCACTTACCTTAAAATTAGAGACACAGAAATTACTGTGGCCAAATAAAATTAAAATCCCCATAGCCAACCAGGCTTGAATGATGCATGCTCCTTTGCCTGTATCTTAAAATTAAGAAGTCTACAAAAGTAGTGTTGGCTTACTTATTTCCCCCATTATAGGGAAGGTGAACACACATACATGTATTTTTCTATTTTGTATATTTTTTTGTACATTTTTTGTACACTAATGTCATTTGTTTACATCATTCCAATTTTTTGATTATGTTGAAAACCTATTGGTTTATAGTCTTGTTGGGTCAGTCGCATTTTTCTATTTTGTGTTTTTTTAAAAGGATATGGAAATGTATTTATATATGTTTTTTGGGACCTACCTTTTTAAGCTTTAAATAGGTCACGTGATTTTTTTAATTGATTTAAATGGATGTGTTTGTGATGGGATCTTTGTCTGAAGAAGTTTTGTTCATTGAAGCAAGACAAAAGAACTTACTTCATTTGTCTTTTTGGGCTACTAAAACCCTTTTGTGGAACTTTTAACTTATTTTTATCATTGGTTTATATTTTTAGCTGGAGAACCTGTGCCAGCCTTCTCCAGGAGTGTCTGTGTGTTTGTATATAAACCAAATCTCAGTGTGTGTGTGTGTGTGTGTGTGTGTGTGTGTGTGTGTGTGTGTCAGCTACTTGGGCAGGGACATGAAGCACTGGTTGGACAGAGAGGGTACTAGAGGTTTTGGTTTGACTTCTTGGCTGAGATCTGAACCCTCTAGCTGTGCTGGTGTCACAGGGATGACTGCAGTTAGGGATACAGACAATAGGCAAAAGGGGGCTTAGAATGTATTGGAGAAAACTGGCAAAAGAGCCAAGATATTGGGAGAAAATAATTAGAGGGGAAAGGTAATAGAATGTGAAGAGTCCAGAGATTGCCTTCCCTATCAAGGACTGATAGAGTATAGTCAAAGAGGAAGAAATGGGGAGGAGGGTCCTAAATAAAAGACCAGCACTGGTAGAATTTGTATTAGAATCTAGAACAAAAGCTGCTGTTTAAAAATAAATAATTAGTAGAACATATAAAATATTGCATGATAATTATAAGAATTAATCACAAGGGGTTTGAAAGTATTGGGAAGAGAGATTGGATAAGCAATTCACAGAGAAACAATATATATGTATGACTCCCAAATATGCAACAAAATCCAGAAAAATTTGGATTTTTGCTTGGAAATGTTTATTTAGTTATTTTTATACCCCAAATAGACTCCAGAGTATTTTTCCTTGGGTAGACAGCAAATGTTGGAGGTGTGATGGGGAAGAAAGAGGTGATTAAGAAGATATTTTCTGGGAGTGTAAGGAGATGGCTAACTTTAAAGATTCAATACAGACTACTGTATAAGAGATACTGGGTGAGCAAATTAGTGTATCTATAGAAATGTCCAGCAGGAAAATGATTGTCTGTGGGACCTGGGTATTCAAGCTCCTATGCAGAGGAGGAAAAATGTCCACGAATAAAATACCCTTAGGAAGCCAAGAATAAATGGATGACCAGGTAGGCTGCCTTAATAAAGGTATGGTGGGATGTCGGTGAAGAAGCTGGGCTGCCAGTAAAGCCTTGAGAAAGGCTGTGCGTACCCGGATGCTTGTGGTTGAAGGCTGAGTAAAGCCTTTAGAAAGGCTTCGTTACTAACCTCGTATGAGCTGGCTCAGGGTATCTAACCTATCAGATTGTAAGGTATGATGTCAAGTTGGCGTGCCCAATTACAATAAAGGTTTTTTCACCCATACTTGATTGGCTCCCACTGACACACCCCCAGGTACTCTTATAAAAGGAAATCCTCAGGATCACTTTTTCCATTAAGGAACTACGCTTTGATGGTGATTGTACTTCTGGTACTTTTTACTTCAATAAAGTATGACCTTCTAGAATCTGAACTTCGACTACGTTGATTTTTTTGCCACCACATCGAGCAGAGCTCCTTAGCCGAGCCACATTTACATTGTTTTTGCCTGTTTTTCTGTGTGTTTCATCTTTGATTTCTAGCTGTCACACTAGCGGTTCCTCTCAGCAGGCGACCTGACCAGCCGGAACTACGACTACTACGACTAAGCCTTTCTAAAGGCTTTACTCAGCCTTCAACCACAAGCATTCGGGTACGCACAGCCTTTCTCAAGGCTTTACCAGCAGCCCAGCTTCTTCACCAACATCCCACTGTACCTTTATTAAGGCAGCCTACCTGGTCATCCATTTATTCTTGGCTTCCTTAGGGTATTTTATTCGTGTATCTACAGAAATGAGTTTTATGAGCTATGATACAGAATCGGAGTTGCATAGACATAGTAAGACCTTGCTGAGTCTAATTCTGGTGGCTGCCAAAAAAAGCAATTAGTAGAAAATAGAAATCAGTGTAAAACATCAGTACTAAAAGTAATGAAGATAGTAACAGAGGTAAAACAACTGGAACTGGGAACTTTAGAAAAGGGTAGGAGCAAATTGCATAGAAAAAAGGCAATTGTGTGAACAATACATACAGGGAAGAATGAGGTTTAAAAAGGCAGGATTTGAGTGAGCTATGTAATGTTCAACTGGCAGTAATTGGGTAGATTATAAGTGATGTATAATGTTTGCAACTAAAATTGTCAGTATGTTTTGTGATGTATAATGCTTGCAACTAAGATTATGGCAATATGTTTGGTTTTCATTTATATAAATATAGGATTGCCTATGTCATAAGTGATATAAAGATAGTTCTTATTTAAAAAGATATGGGCACACCATACATTAACAAAAAAGAAAAACAACATAATCTGAAGTAGTTTATTTAATTTGGTTTTCAACCTGTGGGATACGGATCCATATTGGATCCGAGCTGGCAAATTTTTTTAGCATCAGCTTCAAGCTCCAGACTCCTCCCCTTTACCCATAATACACTTCCACTGCCTTCCATTCCCAGATCTTGTTTGCCACAACTTGCTTTACATTGTGTCTTCTGAGCTCCAGCTAGCAGTGGGTTGTTAAACTTTCTGCGAGTTAAATTTTTTTCTATTTTTCATCAGTTCTGGTTAGCATAGGTACCCCCTTCTCCTCCCCATCGCTTTGTCGTCGTGAGTCAGTGCTTTTAGGTAGTTAGTATAGTTTGTTCTGTGGTGCCCCTCCCCCCTCACTGTTTCTATAGACTAGTATGGTGAGTGGGTTTGTGTGTGTGATCTTTTTTAGAAAGCTTTTGCTTATCTTTTTTAAGGCTTTCTTTCTAATTTAGCATGGCTGAAAAGCTTGTGTTCAGGTGCTGCACAGAGTGTGGCCATAAGCTTTCTCCAGCAGATGGCCATACTCTGTGTGTTTTGTGCTTGGGTGTGGCCCACCTTAGTGTGGATTGTAGCATTTGTGCGGGCTTCAACCCCCATGCCTTAAAGGATTGGAAGGCCAAGTTGGTCCTCAAAGGTCTTCTTCCTCCTTCTGACTCTATTCCCTTGTCTTCGGCTTCAGTCACACCAGCTGCTGTGGGTGCCTCTCCCTCCTCTCTTCCACTGTCTTCTCCTCCCTCCCAGGCTGGGACTCAAACTCCTGCATCTCTGCCTGTGGTAGCAGAGCAGAAAAGAGGTAGAGAAAGGGCGAGAGAGAGTCAAAGATGAGGGAAAAGAGGGACGAGGTCCTTGGACCTCACTTCACCCAGCAAAACTCCAGGGACCCATGACTCCCCCCTGCTCCGATCTCTGAGGTTCTGCTCGGAGCCGAAGGAGACACATCCTACCTCTAGGGCCTCGTTATCCCTACCTGCCAGTCCATGGCCTCGTTGCGGTCTACCCACTCCTTGTCTGATATGGATCTGGATAAGATGATGAGGTGCTTTATCCATACACAAATCCAGATGGGGGTCTTGCCAGCCCCCCCATCCTGGAGGGGGGAGCTCACTTCTTTTCTTTCAACCCATTTCTCCTTCTCTGATCTGACCTTCGGCTTCGGGGTACTCGGATCCGAGGTTGGCTTTGGTCAGGGAGTCAGCGCCGATGGTACCAGTTTCCTCGACGCTGACAGCTGCCTGGAGCAATTTGGATCCAAGCCGCTCTCGGAGCCAGAGCTTGGGTGTCGGATCCGAGGGAGTGGAACCTTTTCCATTGGCTTTGACTTTGTTGGGCCAGGTTCCCTCCCTGGGAGCTCCATCCACCTCAGGCCCAGCTCTGATTCTCGTGTCAGACCCGGGGAGACCAGCCTCCTTATTGGTTTCCCAGGAGGTTCCCTCTCCTTTGGCATTTGATGTGGTAGAAAGGGTCCTCTCTGGATCGAGACCTCTGACCACCCCCTCAGACTCCTCCCAGACCCCCTTGGCTCTGTCTATGGTCCCCGTTGTCTTACCAGAGGGACAGCCCATGCTTGAAGAGCCCCAGACTGTTCCCCCCTAGGAACAAATGGCTTGCGAGCATCCCCCGGAGAGGCCCACCGGAGATGTGCCTCACAAGCATATGTGCAAGAGGAGGCACTTGAACTCCCCCAAGTCCCTCACAGAGAACACGGATTTAGATGATGGAGAGGGTTCCCCAAGATCACCTCCTGAGGATGTCTACTTTGGAGACATCATGGAGATCCTGCGCCGCGGGAGTTGGTCTGCCCCAAACTCTCTTCTGATGAGTCTGTGTTCCTGGAGGCTTTCGGCATGGGCCCATCTACTTCCTGGGTGTCCCCTCCCATGGATCTTTTGGTGGATTTGGTCACCTCTCGGGCATGGAAGGAACCGGACACCATGCAGCCTATCCCAAATTGACCAGATAAGTCCCCCCATTGATAGACCATCCTGGAATAAGGGCTCCCCAGTGGACGCCATGGTGGTAGCAGCAGCCACTAAGAAGGAAGTTGCCCAGGAGAGTTCCTCTGTCCACTCTCCTGACTGAGAGTCATGGATGATGGACTGCCTAGGGAAGCGGGTGTATGCTTCAGCTACCTTTTTGATCAAGATGCTGAACTATTTGGCCCATGTCACTAGACTTCAACACAACCTAGTAAAGGAGCTGGAGGAGTCTCCCCCTCAAGTCCATGTCGTAGGAGGACAAGGCTTCATTCTCCGCGAGGATGGCCACTCTAAAAGGCAGTATCTAACACATTCATGCGACTCCGCTCCCATGCTATGGAAGGAGTGGCTAGGCAGCTGGGTCCAGCGTGTCCATGAGGTGTTATGCCTGGCTCAGGTTATGTCAATTTTCCAAACCCTTCAAGGTGTTGTTTGCTAATGCCCCTTATGACAGTTCTACACTCTTCAGTAAGACCATTAAGGAGACATTAGTCCAGAGTGAGTAGGACAGGAAGACACTGTCTGCCATTGGGATCCATTTCTCTAACCCTCAAAGGTCCTTTTCTTGGAACCAGAGAGGGCAAAAGAAGATGTGGTTCCAGAAGTCTCAGTATTCCCGGTACACTCAGGGCTCTTCTTTCCCCAGAAGCAGAGGGGGACAGAATGGACGCCAGCCTAGAGGCAGAGGGGTCCACTGAACTTTAGGTCTCTAGAACCTTTCTTGGACAGACCTGGGCAGCAACCCTGAGAGGTTGCTCGACTGTTCTACTCTGGAGGCAGTCAGGGGATGATTGTCCTTGCACCCAGCGGCATGGGATTCCATAACAATGGACCACTGGGTGCTTCAGATTGTATCCAGAGGATACCCTACCCCCTTTGTGGGTTCCCCCATATCTCCCAGACACCTCCTGGGTGTACCACCCACACAAAGTGAGGCAGCAGCACAGGAAATTTCCAAGCTGCTAATAAAATGAGCCATCGAAACCGTCCCCCCAGATCAGTCCGGATCGGGCTTTTACTCCAGGTTCTTTTTGGTGCCAAAGAAAACGGGGGACTTGAGGCCCATTCTGGACCTCTCTACCCTGAACCTGTCAGTTGCCAAAGAAAAGTTCTGGATGGTCACACTACAGTTCATCATGCCGTACTTGCAAGAGAGTGACTGGATGTGCTCGTTAGATCTCCAGGATGCTTAGTATCACATAAAAATGCACAGAAGCTCCAGGAGGGTCTATATTAGATCAGTGAATGCTTAAACAAGTGAACGCTGATTGATCAACCTTATGTAAGCGAAAGCTTACAATCTCGAACTGTCAGATCAGTTATTTTTTTTTCCCTACACAACACAAGCACACCAAACAGAAATCCACACACATACACCTAAAATCTGACACCTAACCCTACACTAAACTATGCACACACCACTAACTATCCACTTATCTTAACCCAAACCCTGACCCTAAGGTCCATCACTATCTCGCACTCACCCCACCCACTCCCTAACCCTAACTCACCTAAATCCGCCCAAACCCTCATGTCCACACAATCGCACACATACTCACGCCCTAACCCTAACTCACCTAACCCACCCTAACACTCACATCCACACAATCGCACACTTACCTGAATCTGACCCGTAACTTTCCACCACAGCACTGAAAATACCGAAGCAACAGAAACGGACAACCAAATTCTTTCCCTAGGAAAAAATTCATGTTTCTGTTGCTTCGATATTTTGACCATTCGCTTAAATGAGGTCGATCAATCAGTGTTCGCTTGTTTAAGCATTCGCTGATCTAATATAATCCAGTGTTTGAGTACTCTGTAAAATAGTTTTAAAATATGGCAACTCATCAGACAGTTACCATTCTTTCCCATCACACCTCCAGCTTTTACCTCTCTGAGGACATTTTTTGAAGTCTACTTGTGGTATAAAAATACCTATGCAAATACTTCCAACAAATATCCTAACATTTCTGGTCTTTGTTGCATACTTGGAAGCCATACATATATCATTCCATTGTTCCATTGAGAAGAGAGAGATGGAAAAAGTAATTCATAATTTTTTTCTAACGTTTTGTGATAGATTCTTATATTTACCATGCAATATTTTATATGCCTTACTAATTATCCCTTTTTAACAGTAGCTTCTGTTCTAGACTCTACTAAAAACTTTACTAGAGCTGGTCGTTCACTTAGGACTCCCATATCCCTTTCTCTATTCCTGTACCCTGGTATCAGTCTCTGGTAAGGAAGGCAATCTTTAACCTGCAGTGCACACTTTTGCTTGGTCTCATCCCACTCTGTTACCTTTCCCCCTCCAGTTATTTGCTCACAATATCTCAGTTCCTTTGTCAGTTTTTTTCCACTAAATTTCAGCCCCATCTGTCCTATTTTCTGTACCCCCTACTTGCACTCATCCCTATTGATGTAATCTACTTTTCTCCTTTCCCATATTGACTTAGTTCTAACTTTATGACTATAATAATGTGTATTGTCATTCTTATTCTTCTTAAAGATCTGTATAAAAAATCGTACTCTAACCTTGTTTTCTGGAACTCCTCCTTGTGCTTCATCACCCTTTTAACATTCTGCTTGTATGTGTATGAGCCTTAACTCCATAGCTCTAAAATAGTCATACAAATCAGGTAATCCTAGACCACCTTGTTCTACAGGGAGAATGATCTTGCCTCATTTAAATCTGACCATTCACCTCCCAAATTTCCTTCACCTGCAAATAACTTCTTCACCTCCTTATTTATTATTGTCCCAACTTTTCCTTAGGATGATAAAAATATGTCTGACCTATATATAAAAGTAAAGGGACTAAAAACATTTTCACAGCATGTATCTTATAACCATATCCTTAAGCAAGGGGTTCTAGTGTCTCATATTCTGTATTATATTTTCTTTAGTCTCTTCCCACATATCCTTGGCTGCCATAAGATAATCCTTTTTAACTCGTACATCTAAACACTTAACCTTATGTTAACATAAATGTGGGTATTGCTGATCCATTTCATGTCTGGTTATATAATTTACTGCTATAGCCTTTGTTTTATCTTTAATTTTATATCCTGAAAAGACTTGAAAGTGTCTAAAGGTGTACCACAACACAATTGTCCTTTTCTGGATGTATCATGTACAAAATGTTATCTGCAAATAAAGTCAGTTTTTTGACTACCATACCAATTGTATCCTTGAATTTCTGAGTTCCTTCATTCTTTGCCAATGGCTCTAAATATAAGGTAAATAACAAAAGGAAACAGAACATCCCTGCCTGGCTCATCTAATACAGCATATCAGAGAAGAACCTTCACACCTTAATGCTTGCCTTTGATCCTTCATATAACCTCCTAATTAGCTATGTTATTGCACCAAGAATGCAAGTACTTCCTTTGCCCCTCCCAGGAAATCTCCCCTTACTCTGATGAATTCTTTCTCTGTATCAAGATCCACCACCAACATTTTTTTTCTTACATTCTGCTTCCTTCTGGATCATCATTGTTTGGTTTATGTCAGATGTTTGCCTACCTTCCACAAAATGACACTGATCACATCTGTCAATTTTGGTAATACCTTTGCCATTCTTTTAGCTAGTATAGATGCACAAACTTTATAGTCAGGGTTTAATATTGAAACGAGTATATATGAAGTTGGTTCTGAAGGGTCTTTGCCCTCTTTGGGTAATACAGCCACCACGGCTATCTGCCAAGATGCTGATGCTTCCCCTCCTTTTAAAATACTATTAAACAAAGTTTTCCAGATCTTTCTCCTCCTTACTTCCCCAGGAATTCTATCTGTTGCTGGAGATTTCCCTGTAGACTAACACTTTATCTCTTCTCCCCCTGTCTCGAATATTAGTTGTTCAGCCTTGTCTTCATGTAACCTTGGTTTAATTAAGTGTTGCTTGCATATTTGCATCACTTTTTCTTGATTTCAAAATTTTTTTGCTTTATACAAATATTCATAAAATTTCTGAACTATCTCTAATACCCTTATAGGATCTTTGGTTATTTTTCTTATTATAGGCTTCCTAGGTTTGGTGATGACCCTTTCTACTTTCTGTTGCCCAAGTCATTTTGCTTCAAATTGTGCTCTGGAGTTGTCAAAAAAAATTAGTTGCTTAACAGCAGTCATTCTAAACTCGTACGTATTATCCAAATACGGCCTTATTTGCCCTTTTGCATTGAGCAGTTTCTTTTCTTGTTCTGTGAGATTCCCCTTATTTTATAATACTTTAACCTTTGTTAGCCACTCTGAATAGTTTCTGTTACTACTTAGACATGTATTTTCCCTTTATTTCTACTCTGTTTTTAAACTTCATTTTTATTTTATCTCATTCAGTAACTATCCCTTCTAATGAAATTTCTGTCTTCCCTAATAACTCTCAAATAATTTTCATTACCCCCCATTCCTTAAATTCCTCTCTCTTTAACAGGTAAGTAGAAAATGCCACTGTCTCATTTTTACTTCATTACTCTGTATTTTTATTGCAATTTTTTTTCTATTTGTGAAATTTTTGGAGTTGCTGACTGGATGTGTTGAACCTTTCTTTTAAATGCACATGATATTGAGAAATATAATTTCTATCCAGCCTAGCCCAGTTATTATACATTGGGGAATATGCAAAATAAGTATCCTGGTTCCTACTACTGATTTCACATCTTCCATGCCAAATATTTTCGTAAATTTCTTTAGAAATCTACCTTCTTTTGTTATTTTCTCTTCTTGGTCCTCCGATACGGCCTCACTATTGCAAATCATGTCCCAGTCCCCACGTATAAGTAATAATCCTTGCTGAAAGCAGATTATTTCTCCCAAAATT
This sequence comes from Protopterus annectens, assembly GCF_019279795.1. NCBI lineage: Eukaryota > Metazoa > Chordata > Ceratodontiformes > Protopteridae > Protopterus > Protopterus annectens. Next base: position 975,501,918 of record NC_056747.1, read on the forward strand.
TTCTTAAGCTCCATGATAGTGTTTTGTAGTGAAATATAAATGTGTCAGTGTAATCCTCCCTCCATGCTAGTAGTTCCTTAATACCATAAACCTGACATTATCTTTTTCCCCCTCCTCTATCAATGTTGATGCCCCTTTAGCAATTAGTGTTACTTCACTTGTCCAATGTTCAGCTGAATATCCATCCTCAGATTATTTTCTTGTCAAATTCACACGCTCATTTCTATCCAAATGTGTCTCTTGCGATTTATGCTTTATAGTCTTCCATTTATTCATTAATTTCAGTGTTGCTGGTCTTCCTTATCTCCATCTCCCATATTCCAGTTCAAGTCCAATGTACTCTTAATTTTTCTAGTCAACTTTTGTGCTTTTTTTGTCCATCTCTCAAGCATTTTTTCTTTAAAACACTGAAAAAGGTTTTACTGACATTGCCCATCTGAGTTTTGTTGTCAGAAGAATGAGAAGCAGAGTCTACTGCTTGCTGGCTCACTGTTTGTTGGATAAATGTTTCCTTCTTGGCTTTTTCTTTGTCAAAAAATGCCATCGATCCTCCAGAAAAATATTCTGAAGACAACTGGATATAGCCACTTGAATATCACACACCTTGATTGTTTGGATAAACTTGTCTTCAGTCTGGTGTACAGTGAATAATCATTTTCCACAAATACTTGTCTCAGTTTTTAATACTTTTATTTTTTGCCATAGTTTTGTCAGTATAAGTTTTTCCTGTTGGTATTATCTTTACTGATTTAGGTTTTGGCTGCTTTCTTATGGACAGATTTGGACCATACAGAAAATGTGTCTTTTAATTAACAAATCCTGCTTGGAACATCCAGTCTAGTTGCTTATTGTTTCTGTGGTGCAGCAGAAAACATTAGGTTTTCTCTGCATGTTCTGCCTTCTAACTCTGCTATATTTTTGAAATGGCTTTTCTTGAGAAGACTTATACCCTGCCAGTCTTTTCTTCATTTCAGTCTCTGATTTTTTGCATTTTTATCATTTATTCTAGCTAGCTTTTTTCTATTTTCTTCAGTCATTTGTTATTTTAGTTGATATAGTCCTTCAGTGTTTCATTTATTGTACACACCTCTGATTATAGTTTTCCCCTAAATTATTGGAAACATTCTCCTGTATGAAAGTTAAAACTTGAACTGCTTTTTGCTGAACAGTTGCTGAATTCTTTCCAGTCAAGAATTTTCTCCAACTTTTCTAGGTGACTTTTGGGTTCTCTAAATTTCTTCTTTGCTGGCATCCAGGAAGTGTAATTACTAGTTACATTTTACCCAAGTAACAGTTTCAGTGGCCCTTTTTTTTCTCAGTTTCTGTTTACACATCGGGAAAGCTGAAATTAAGCTGTTGCTCAGTGTGCAACCATGTTGGAAGTTGAAACCTACAGGCCCTACAATGCAGCCACCTTTTGGAAGCATTCATGATTCATTTGGAAAATAAGGTAACAAATAAAGGTGGTATGAGGTTGTAATAACCCATTTATTGCGAGTCAGAAAGTATGGGAAAGGCTAGCCTGTATTCGTAATTTTCTGACTGCCATGTATATTCAGAGAATAGTCCACTTCCTTGCTGACGGGCTCCAACATTGTTTTTAATGTCATAAGTGGCTACTCAGTCTGACCACTGGCCGGATGCTTCTGAAATGATGCTCCTCCTAACTCTGTGACCTGTTAGCCTCTGTGACCAGTGCCTTGTGCCAGGACTTTATCTCTTGATCCCTCTGCTCAGTGGTCAAAGCAGGGATGCTTTTTTCCAGGGCCAGCCTTGGTGCTTTATTTTAGCACATTTCAAAAGATGTTGAAATTCACTTAGAAGGCTAAGCTTCACATGGTCAAGGTGTTTTTAAGCAACCCTGTTTTGGCCTAGACAAGTGTTTTCACTGCTGAACTAATATTAAGTGAAACTTCCTATCAGGTTGCCTTTGAAAAAGACTTGCTGCATCCTTTGGCAGGGTGTTTGAGTCTTCCTTGAGCCGATCCCCAAGAGGCCGAAGGATGAACCTCACTGATCTAAAGGAATACCCGTTGATGCCATGGTGATAACGGCGGCCATAAAAAGGGATGGAAAGTTCGACTATCCATCCTCCTAGCAAGGAGTCTATAACTTTGGATAGATTTGGGAAGCACGTTTATGCTTTAATGACCTTTGCTTTCAGGTCCTTGAATTATATGGCACACTTCACAAGACTACAGAGGGATCTGATCAAGGAGCTGTCAGATACCCTCGAAGGAGCAGTGACTGAAGGGGTATGGGATAAAGTTACCTCTAAGCTAGCAACCCTTGTTGCAATTTCTAACTTGTCCATGAGGCTGATTGCTTAAGCAGCTGAAAGGATTTCCAGAGCAGTGGGTTCAGGGATAGCCATTAGAAGGCATTCCTGGATGCGCTTGTGCAACTTTGCAGAGCCATTCAAAGTGTCATTCATCAATGCTCCATTTGACAGATCAACCCTTTTTGGTCCCAAGGTTAAAGACACTTTAGCCAGATGTGAAAAGGATGGTAAGACTTTTTCTGCCATAGGCATACATTTCTCCTCTCCTCAGAGCCCCTACTCTAGGAACCAAAGAAGTGGGAGACTATGGTTTAAAAAATCTAAACAGCCTTTCCAGGATTCATGCAGCAAAGACTTTCCCAGGGGCAGAGATGGGAAGTAACAGAAGACACTGCCCTAGAGGCAGAAATGGACTGCAGAACCAAGAGTCCAGAGTATCTTTCTCTGGTACTTCCTATCAGCACCCCTTAATGGATACCCAATTGCCCTGCTCTGGAGGCAGTCGGGAGACTACTTTCTCTGCACCAATCTGCCTGGCAAACATTAAATACGGTCAAATGGGTGTAGGGAATAATATCCAGAGGTTACAAAATACCATTATCAGTTCTCCCGTAATCCCAGAAGAAACTCCCAGATGTACCACCCTGTCACAGGGAAGCAGCAGCTTTAGAAATTCAAAGATTGCTAGACAAAAGAGTTATCCAAAAAGTCCCATCAGACCAAACAGGATCCCAGATTTTCTCAAGGTTCTTTTTAGTGCCCAAAAAAACAGGGGACTGGAGACACATCTTGGATCTCAGCCAATTCAACAAGGTAGTTCAGTAAACCAGCTTTTGGATGGTCTCTGTACAGTTGATATTTCCATTCTTGGAAAAAGGGGATTGGATGTGGTCTGTAAACTTTCAGGGTGCTTATTACCTTATAAAAATGGACAAAAGTTCCAGGAGGTATCTGTGCTTCTGGCTGGGAGCCAGTCATTTCCAATTCAGAACGCTACCCTTTGGTCTCACCACAGCGCCCAGGGTGTTCACCAAATGCATGGCAGTAGTGGCAGCTCATCTCAAATTGCTAGGATTTCAGGTATTTCTTTACCTTGATGACTGACTCCTTACCACTACCACTAGGTGTCAGAATGGGCAAGAGACTACACTCTACACCTCTGTACGTCTCTAGGTATAACCATAAATTTTGAGAAATCAAGCTTGCAACCTGCTCAGCAATTAGTTTATTGGAGCCAGTTTAAACTCTGTTTCAGGAATTACCTCACTCCATCCAGAAAGACTTCAACAAATCAGATCACAAGTCAAGCGAATTTTACCAAACAAAAGGGTTCCAGCAAGGCTAGTCCTACAAACATTGGGCTCCATGGCAGCATCAGTCATTCTTGTTCCCCTAGCAAGGTATCACATGCGAATTTTGCAATGGCTACTTGCTTCCCAATGGTCTCTCATGCACCTACCAATGTCTCGCCTAATCTTGATTACCAATGACTGCAAACAGGATCTCAGGTGGTGGCTCCACTGTGATTAGATTCACTTGGGTCGGCCATTCATTCTTCCCTAGCCCCAAGCCATAGTGACCACAAACGCTTCCCAGATGGGGTGGGTGGGGGGGCATTATCTGGGGAAAACCGTCCAAGGCACGTGGTCCCAATTAGAAGCCAATTTGCACATCAATGTTCTAGAGATGAAGGCAGTGCTGTTAGCATTGCAAGCATTCCAAGATGTCCTTCCTCTAGGGACAATAGCTATTCAGCTGGACAACATGTCAGTAGTCTGGTATATCAACAAACAACAAACAAGGGGGAACCAAATCTTACCCATTGTGTCGAAATGCCCTCAGAGTTTGGCAATGGATGATTTCTTCCAACCACTTTACAGCAACGCACATTCCTGGGAGCTCCAATGTGATAGCAGACAAACTGAGCAGAACCATTTTCATGCCTTATGAGTGGTCTCTAAATCCCGTGGTGGCGAACAAGATTTTTCATCACTGGGGCCAGCCTTGCTATGACCTTTTTGTGTCCCCCCTAAACAACAAGTGCAGCAGTTACTTTGCCCTAATCACCCCATCTGGGGAGTCGCCCAGAGATGCTCTTCTCCACAGTTGTCCCCCCGGTCTCCTATATGCCTTTCCCTGGACTCCCTTGATATCCCAGTTTCTAAAGAAAGCCAAAAGGTCGGAGAACTCAACAATCCTCATTGTCCCCTTCTGGCCTTGACAGGTTTCGTTTCCCTTCCTTTGGCCTCATCTTCTTCAGAAACCAGGGATTCTAGACCCAGCTCCAGAGCTGCTGTCCCATCCAGATATCATGGTTCATCCAAATCTCCAATACTTCAAGCTCACTGCATGGCTTCTCCAATTCCCATGATTGCCAGGCATCCTTCCCTTTCTTCTCCTGTGTGACAAATTATTGTTGCTCATCACAAACCTTCTACTAGGAAGTTTTGTAAATGTAAATGGGAAAAAATTTGCTATCTGGGCCCTTGAAAGTGGACTAGACCCTTATACCAGTCCTATTCATAAGGTATTGGATTCCCTGGCTACCCTTTACCAATCTGGTTCTTCTGCTTCAACAGTTAAAGTTCATCTAGACACAATTTCCAACTTTCATATGGGTTTTAATGGTGCATCTCTAATGTCACACAAACTTTATAAAGCATTTTTAAAGGGACTCCTAATGTTAAGACCTCCATTTAAGGAACTCATTCCTCCTTGGGGTCTAACTTTAGTTCTTCAGAGCCTTACTATGAATCCTTTTGAACCATCAGCGATGTGTAACTTAAGATATTTGTCTGGGAAAAGTTTATTTTTGGTGGCTATTACATCTGCCAGAAGAGTATCTGAGCTTCAGGCATTATCCTACAAACCTCCCTATTTAATATTTCACAATGATAGGGTTGCCCTTAGGACAAATGCAAACTTTTTATCAAAGGTTGTTTTGGAATCTAACATTAACCAAACTCTGTAACTACCAGCCTTCTTCCATAATTTTTCTAATAAAAGAGAGTATGCCCTTCACTCACTGGACATTCACAGATAGTTACATATCTATCTTCACAGAACAAAGGATTTTAGAAAATCTGACCAATTATTTGTGGCATTCTCCTGTCTTTCATTTGCTAATCCTATTTCAAAGGTTACCTTGGCCAAATGGCTTTAAAGGTTGCATAACATTCGTCTCTCATATCCAGTTAAAGCCCATTCAACAAGAGCAATGGCAGCTTCCGCAGTTTTTCATGCCAGAGCATCTTTGGAAGATATCTGTGCAGCAGCCACTTGGTCTTCTCCTCATGCCTTTATTAGTCATTATAAATTGGACCAGGTCTGGAGGGGACGGGCATCATTTGGCTCGATGGTGCTTAGAAATATTCTTCCGTGAGACCTCTCAAGGCTAAAGTAGCTGGAGACTCTGTCCCACTGTCAGGGATTCAGTGAAGATTGACAACATCAGATAAAGAAGTTATGACTTACCATAACGTTCTATTTGTGTTGTCAATCTTCACTAATCCTTGACATCCCCACCATCCTTCCCCCAACCTGAGACTCTTCGTGGACCAGATTTTCCATAGCTAGCTTCATATTAAGGACACATACCTGGTATCTGATATTATATCTATTATTTAACTATAAATTCTGCTTGTCTGTCTTCTACTATGTTGGGCAAACTTTATCTGAGGTAATTTTCAAGAGGAGCACTATGGGTAGTGCCTGGCTGAGAGTTTGGAAGGCATGAGCTGGAATAAATGGCCAAGTCTGTTCCCAGGCTTGGAACCAAGCCCACTGTCAAGGATTAGTGAAGATAGACAACACAGATGGAACGTTATGGTAAGACGTTTTTTTTTTTTTTTTTTTGTCCTTGGTCAGAGAGTTTCCACTCACAAGTAGTTTAGCACAAGTGGAAACTGTTTTCCAAATGGGCTTTATGTCTGTGCCTGGATCCCTTTTCACTCAATGTGTTTAGTCTTTCAGTGTTTGATAGAAAATTTTGACTTTGGCTGTAGTTACTCATTTGTCAGAGTACATTTAAGGTGTGCTTGGCTGCCATAAACTTTCTTTCCAGCAGGATTCATTGTCTTTGATTTTCCACAGTCTGCAAAGCCCTAGGGAGCGTTTTCCTCCCTGGGGCTTGTAATTTGTGCTGGAGAAACAAACTATCCTCTCTATGTTTCAGGTAGCATCTGCAGAATTGAATTTTTTTAGTTTTGAAGACCTTTTTATCAGCTACAATGATTCTGGAAATGGAAATCTTGTACAAGTTTTCTATATCTGCTGTTTCACAGAGAGTGTGAGTTTCTTTGCAGACCATTCCTTCCATAATGACAGTGGTAGCTACAATGTTTTTTTTCTGAGATTCATTACAAAATCACCTCTCAGTGAGTAACATTTTCGCCCTAAAAAAAAAAAAAAAAAAAAGCCAAATGTCTAACCTACTTTTAGGATCCCAACTCTACAGACTACTCCAATTCCATGCATTTACTCCACTTGCAGCTAGACTGCACAAAATGATGACCTCATAAACCTGAGACACTATTCACAAGCCACACAACTCTCATTACCCGTAGAACCAACTCCACAACACTGCTTATCCCTTCTCCTCTCGGGCACCTACTGTTTAGCAAGCTTTCTCCTTCAACATTAAGAAAATCAACACTTGTTCCAAATTCAGAATCCTCCTCAAAAAACACTTTTTCATCCAAGCCAGATTCTTCTGCTTTAACGCAAGGCATATCAACTAATCTGTATCCATTCTGAGTCTTGTCTCCTCTCTCAAGATTCACTGAAGATTGACCCACTTTAGAATGCATATATTTTGTGTTACACTTGGCTTTATTGTACATTGCACTGTGCTTGTTCACTGGAATGCAGATGCACATTTTTTTTCTATGTGATTAGTCTGAACTATTCTGTTATTGCTTATAGTTCTGTATTTTTTGTTTGTGAAATGTTTTGTATTTCATGGGGGCTGTGCCTGAAATTGGTCGGTATTGATCAGTGCACTACCCTAGTAAACAAATCTCAGTAAGTACTTTTTGCATTGTATGGATGTCCTTAGACAACACTTTAGGCATTCAATGGAATGAACCAGATCTTACAAGAAGAATAAGCAGCTGTGCTTCCCTCAGTTCTCAAAAATGAGGTACAAGGTCATTAAGTTTAGTCTGACCCATTGGCTTCCAGACTGTATTTTCCTTTTGCAGAAAGCTTAGTAAGGTAAAGCTGTTGCAACTGCAGATTTCTGCAGATTTTTTTTTTTTGGAAAAGCAAGCATCTCTAGGTGTTTTCTGCTGCATCATTATGTCTAGGCCTTGTTTCAAAGTTTAGATTTTCCTTTGGGGTTGTAGTGATAAAAAAATAGATATGTTTCACTGGGCTGACTACACAGGAGCAAGTCTCCTTCGCAGTTGTATATTTTACTATAATATTAGATCTGCTTTGAAAATTCAGTTTGAATATTCAATCCTCATTAACCATCCCTCACTTCATTCCTTAGTTTGTGTAAGGTAAGTATGTATGTTCTGCATATAGCTTTGCAAGAAACTGGAGCTTGGTGAGGAAGCTGAAATGAATCATGGGTAAGAAACAATGCAAGAGTTTTCTGGGAAGAGATTCCTCACTGAGCAGGGCATGCAAGGGGAGTGGCTGTGTCCTTTGGATTAATGACAGCTAATTTCTGTGAAGGGGTTTAAGTTTTGGGTAAATGTAAAACTCTCTTCGTTGCTTGTGGTAACTTGACAAACTTATTTACATCATAAAAAGGGAATGATAGATGTACACTGCTTCTTTTGAAGTGTGATCAGGAAAAGTCTGTCACTGTAATTCTTTAGTTGGAGAAACAACTAAATGGAAAGTGAAGAAAAAGTGGTACAATCTTTTCACACAGGGAAGAACTAACTGTTGTTGCATTGCAAAAGAAAAATGTATATTTCAATGTGTGTTAATTTTTTTGTCATGAAATATTTAAAGTGTAATTGGTTACTTCTAATTAAAGATTAACTTTCTTAACCATCACTAAAACTTTTCTTTTGTTTTCTTTGATTTGTACATATTTGATCTGTACTGCACTTCTGTTAGGATGGTAGTTAGTGTGTCTCTGGTTAAACACCCTGTTTAATTTTTTTCTTATTTAGGAGGTAGATGAATTGGAACTTTGGAAACCTCAGTTTTATGGATCTTTGCTCAGAAAATTGACTGTTGTGCTTAGCCAAAAGTAGCTGTTTTATCAGAAATGTCCTATATCCTTTTCTTAACTGTATATATATGGATTGTGCCACATCCCCCAACATCAAGCTAGCTGAATCTTTTGAGCATTAAGTAACCAGGTCATTGCAACCAGTAAAATCTTATCATATGGCCACAAGGTGCTTCTGCTTTATGAACGTAGTTAGCATTGCCTGAGAGCTTAAATTTTATTTTAAAGCTGATTTATTTAGTGCAATCCTTTTCCGTGAGGATTACATCTTCTGAACGCACTGTTGGCCGTGATGAGACTTTTTTCATTATTTGATTAGGGTTGAATTTGTTGTTGTTGTTCCTTCTGCCTTCATACTCATTCCTGTGAAGAAATTGTTTACCTCAAGAAGTTTTGGGGTGCACAGTCCTGTTTTTGTGTATATTTGTCATAAACAGTTGTCAGCAATATTTTCTTGTCTGCTGAAAGCAGACAACTTTAACTTTATTCTGATTAACAAACAAAATCTGTGTACTTAAAAATCTTCATCAGAGGCTAATATTGCTAAGGAAACCAAATTGTAAGAAGATCATCTCTTCAGCTTCTGTGAGGGAAAACCTGAAGTTTGAAACATGTGCTTTACAGTTTAGCGCAGACCTGATGAGATATTGCCACTAAGTTCTGCTCAGCCAGTCAGATTTTCTCAGTCTGCTAGCTTTGGTCCTGTGCTATATTTATATAGTCCCAGGTAGCTGAATACACATTTGAAATGATTTGCGATTCAGCAAGCAGTTTTCACTCTTCTATTTTTCTGGTCATTGTACCTTTTTGAAGCCTCCGTACTTCTTAGCAGATTTGATTCTGCAGCAAACGCATCTTATTTGCTGACTTGTACCTAAAGTACTTCACCTGTGTAGGACCTTCATATGACACCTGATATTGCCAGGTGTGCTATAACAAGACCACTGTCTGATAATAGCTCAATGTTGTGGATATGCCATAATGGCAGATTAAAGAAATTAATGGAATTTGGCTCTTTTGTCTGCTTCCTCACCTTGCTCCCAGAAAGGTAGACATCTCTAAAGTGGGGGGATTTGCAGTCATTTAAAAGAGAGAGACAATAAAAGGAATAATTTCTTGCCACCCCTGATACTGACTTCTACACTTAGTAAACCCTAAGCTCTGGCATCTGGAAAATGAGCCTGCTTTGTCACCCACATTGTTGATCTTTCCACTTGTGATTCACTAGTTTGATATTTGGTTCACACCCATGCCATCTTCCTTGTGATTGTAGTAGCTGACCAGGAATCAGCCCGGGACCTCGTGGTAGCATTAGATGCACCTTGCTAGAGATGACACTGAGAAACTTTTGCCAGTTGATGCCGTATCTGCACTGTCTGTTTAGAAGAAACTTCAGTGTCTTGAGATCCTTATAAATGACTAAGAAAAAAAGTTTGCTGCTACCATCAAATGCCATATCTCTCCTCAGATTCTAGTAGAATAAACCCTGATCTTTTCACTTGCTTGGCTGGGTCTGGTGACACTGTCCTATGCAGAGCCATGCAGACCTTCTCTAGTCCCTTTTTTTCTATTTCTGTCTTGAATCATCATGTAGGTTACCAGCCTTTCATACTTCAGACCGACTAGCAGTGGTCCAGATAGTGCAGTCTTTGGTGTTCTCCTTGTGTCAGGATAGCTGTTCTGTGGTACCAAAGTGTCAGGTTGGCTTGAGTGGACACAAATATTGGCTCATCAGCTTTCTTGTTTTCATTTTTTACATGCAGTAGGTGAATGGACTTATGTTCCTTTGTCAGAGTTGCATAATACATTTTATTTTCAGTGTCTGTCAGTGCTGGGCCTTTTTTTTAAGTCTGTCATTTCTGGCCATGGTGTTATTAGCCCTCAGTTTTCAGCCATATGGAAATCAATAGCCCCATCACCTTTGCTGAGGTCATTGAGTCTCTCTTTCTCCATTGAAGTATTTCTCTTTCAGGAACTGGATCAATGTTTGGCCTCCATTTTCCCAGATTTTTTTTTTTTTTTTTTTTCCTCCCACCGCATACTCTTGGTCCTCAAGAAGGCCTTTGTCCTTATCTGTGGCGCCAGTCTATAAAAGGTAAATTAAATGATTATTGTAGTACTGCAGTACTAAGTTGAAGCTTCATTGTGATGTTTCTGAAGATTGTGTTCATGGAGAAGTTGCCTTCCCTCTTACTTGGATGGCCTCACATTTGGTGAGGTATTCTAGTTGATATAGAAGAAAAGACATTTGCTGTCTAATGTGGTTCCCTTCTCAGAAAAGGTTATAGCTTGTGTTGTAGAATCCCCACCCCACTGAGGACATCTTTAAGGATTTGGAAGCTCTTAATTGGGAACACCCTGATACCATGGTTCCTGTTTCTAGAAGGAAAATATGCCCATATGCTGTTATAGTGGGAGCATAAGTCAACTATTCCAGGCCAGTGACATGCTCTCAATCCTTGGTTTAACTATTAAAATTCCACCAGTTGACTTTTGTAGTACTGTGAAGTTTAGAAAGAATTTTATCTTCTCTTAAAATTCTACTGTTCAAGTCTTCATGTTGGGGGTACTTTGTAAAATTTTCCCAACATGCTAGCCTAGGCTGTATACTACATTCCTGCTGAATTCAGATAGTTCCAAGTACGAGTATAAATTTATTCATGTCTGACACTCAATTAAGCATAGACCATCAGCCATGGGTTCATCTTGTGTGGGGAAAATCACCTCATTAAGGGTTTGTAATTTTGAGATTAAACAGGATATTCTGGGACTCCTTGTAGTCATTTAAGTAATATTGTATAGATTACAGACAGTCCCAGAAATTACTTTTAGGTGTAAATAGAATAAAACTCCAGACCCAGTATACATTTAAACTAAATTACTATGTATTTATTGGGCTGATGTTAAAAAAAAAAAAAGCTCTTTTATTTGTCAAATTTATTCTAATCAATTTAAAATTACACTGTAGTAAAAACTATGGAAATAATTAAACAAAACATCTAACAGAGTCCATCCCTTTCCATATGCTGGTCCTTGTTTTGCTGGAATGTATTGGATAGAGATTTAGTTAATAAATTAGGAGGAAGAGTTTAACGGCCTCAGTGGGTCATCAAACTAAACTGGCTACACCTGCTTAGAACCAGTTTTATGGATGAGTATGAAGAAATATGTTTTACCAGTGATGGATGAACATAGCTGGCTGGGTGGGGGGGGGGGTTCTGATCGGCAGGAAATTTAGCATAAGATTATATACCTTACCCACAGGAGCTTTAGGTCTCTCCCTTATTGGTCTGTTCATAGGTTCATAGATTGGTACTAGACTATCGGCCCTAGGGCCTATACAAGCCTAGCCATAACAATTCCCTGGCTATTTCTTCCCACAGTATTTACTTCCCTGGACCCCTGTCTAGCAGGGCAACTGACATGATCCCCGGGGTGAATTTCCTATCTCCCATCCAATCATCAATGTTCCTTTTGAAGAGGGCCAAAGAGGCACTCTGCTTGACATAAATGGGCAGTATCTTGTTTGTTTGCAGGTCACTATATCACTTGATCACCCTTGTTGTTTAAGGAACTCCTTCCTCTTATAATGATTGACCAAAGTCCAAAGTTTTGAGATAGTAGATTGCCTTACCTATAGGTAGTTATTTTCTGGAAAATAACTGTACTCATTGTAATGCAATCAGTAAGTATTTTTTTTTCTGTGCTTGATGAAGGCACTTACCTGTTTTTTGTACGTCACCCCAATAAATACATAGTTTAGTTGAAATCAGTATCCGGGCAAGATTCTTCTCTTTACAGCTATAAATTTTGGTACCATTTGGAATCTACCTGATAGTGATAAATTTGTAGTTTTATAAGGCAGCACTGACACTGAGATTTAAGCAGCAGCATTTCAAGAGGAGAAATTTTTCTCTCTCTGAACTTAGTGGTGCCACAAAAGTCAGCCATCGAATTTAATGCTTCTAGAACAGCAAACATCATTTTTTTGTCTTCCCAGAGAGTGGGCATTGTATTGTCTGCCGTATTATATAGAAGGAAATCACAGCACCACTAGTGTAGGCTACCCATTCTCTGGACATGAGTCTAAGGTTCTGGACTGGCTTGGGAAGTGAACATGCATGTCTTTCCAGTTTGACCTTTAAAGACACTGATTCGCATTACAAGAGGTACTAAGATTTCATTGTGAATTATTTGATGAGGCTAGCAATGCAGCAGTCATGTTGCCAGTTAGTAGTGAGAGAATGTGAAGGCTTCAGTAGCTACAGCTATGGTGCTTGGTTATTTTTAGCCTGAGTAGCATGTAATGCAATAGATGAGGCAGAAAAGTCTGACATTGCTGTGCAGCAACATTGATAGCTCCACCTTACATGCTTCGCAAGCAGTTTCAAAGCAGCCCTATAAAATTACTTTGGAGGCCTACTGTTGGTTCCAGGAATGTGTCATTTAAATGTCACAGTAGAAAGGATAAATTGTTCAGCTGCAGTTGTGAAGTTAATTGTTTCTAAAGTATCTTTTGTGTCGCAGAAATGACCCTTGTTCATCCAGTCCCACAAGATCAGGTTAGCAGGTATCTAGTAGGGCACAAGGCTGTTGGAACAAGTTTTAGGTATCCTCTGTATTAAGAGGCATAGGTAAATGACTGCACAGGAAGGGAAGGATGGGTTTCAGGGTATATAGAAGCAACACTGACTCTTAGCTAGGCCATTTTCTTTAGGAGATAGACTCTCCCTGTGGGTCTCTACATGAAGCAAATTCAAACCATCATTGCACAGGCTTTCTGATCTAGTAGTTTCTAGTTTAATTTATCTGCCTGTTCCCCCTATAGTTCTGACTGGCCAGAGATTTTTTATTGCAAAATATACACCAAGGTATGCTAAAACTCCTCTAGGAAAGGGCTGTCCATATCCTACTGAAATACCAACCCAGTGGGGCAAGGAAGTTTTACTCCTGTTCTTTTTTGTGCCTATAAAGACTGGGGAAATTAAGCCCATTCTCAACCCGAGTGTCATAAACACCTGTATTCTAAAGGACAATTTGATCACTTTGCAGTTGTCCACCTCTGTCAAGGGAAGACTGGATGTGATATTTGGACCTTTGGGCTGCATTGCTTATAATAAGCGTTTAGGGGTTCCTTCTCACTTCCATGTAAAAGCCAGTCATTCCCTCTTTAGAACTTCACCTTCTGGCTCTCCAGTCCTTTTTCCTGAGATGTTCCCAATGTGTATAGCAGAATTGGATCTCATCCTGCTTATCCGAGGAATTGTGCTTCCTTGTATAGATCAGTGGTTCCTAATCACTTGCAGTTGGCAATGTCTGGTTCAGGCAAAGGAATTTATGCTACAGCTGTTCAGCTGTTCTCAGTATCAGCAAAAAACTACGGGCACTCATAAAATTGTCTAAGGTCAGCTTCGAGAGAAAGATTGCACAGGACACTAAGGATAATCACAAGGCTTTCTTTAGTTATGTTAGGAACCTGGGTGGTAATTCCCAGATATGCTCAGAATTAGTCCAAAATGACAAAAAATACACTGAACCCACAGACATTGCCAAAATCCTAGCTGACAGGTTCAGCGCAAACTTCTCCCCCCCCCCCACCAAAAGAGCAAATATCTATCCCAGCAGAGTGCTGCCCCCCTGACATCTCAGATGCTCAGGTAAGTGCCGCCCTCTCCAAAGCAGAAAACACATCAATGGGACCAGACGGTGTCCTGGGCTGCGTCCTACATGAACTCCAAGAAGAGCTAAACCCAAACATAAAACTACTGTTCAATCTCAGCCTTACTACAGGATATGTGCCCAAAGAGTGGCGTACAGCAACAGTGGTCCCTCTCCATAAAGGTGGTGCCTCAACGGATCCTGGAAACTATCGCCCCATAAGACTGACTAGCTTGGTCTGCAAAGCTATGGAAAGGATCATCATGGACCTCATAAATAAAGATATTGGAGACCTACAGACACTGGATCCTACCCAGTTAGGCTTTGTTAAGGGCAGATCCTGCCTCTTAAACCTGGTTGATTTCTTTGAAACAGTCACCAAGGCCATTGACGAGGGGAAGGTGGTCCACACACCCTACCTGGACCTTGCAAAAACCTTCGATACAATACCCCACTCGGGCATTATAGATAAGCTCACCAGCTTAAATATAAACCCCTATGTCACTAGATGGATTGCAAACTGGCTCAAGGACAGAACCCACATGGTTAGAATTGCTGGAGCCATGTCAGACTCCAAACCAGTTACAAGTGGTGTCCCACAAGGCTCAGTCCTGGGACCTCTCTTGTTCGGTATATATTTCTTGGAGGTACAGGCCAACACGGAAGGACTGTGGCTGACCAAGTTCGCAGATGACTGCAAACTGGGCGCCATAATCGACTCTCCAGCTGACACAAGCATCCTCCAAAAGGGCCTCATAGAAACAGACAACTGGTGCCAGAGCCATGGCCTCAAGCTAAATGCCAAAACGTGTATAGTCATCCCCTTTGGCAAAAACAAAGTGCCCACAAATTACCACATAGGTGGTAATCCATTAAGTACAGAAGAAGTAATTAGGGACCTGGGGACCCAAGTTGATAGCAATCTCTCATTTGACAACCACGTGGCCAAAGTGGTTAGAAAAACATTTTATATAGCCCACCTAATCATGAAGGGATTCACATCTATATCAGGGGAGGTTATCGTGCCTCTTTACTCATCCCTCATCAGGCCCATAATTGAGTACAATGCCCCTTTTGGGATGTACCTTACCAGACACCTGCAGCAACTGGAAAGACCTCAAAAGTACCTCACCAAGAGGATCAAAGGGCTCAAACAGATGCCATATGCTGCCTGGTTAAAGAAACTCCAGCTCTACTCAGTGGCATACCGCCTGTTCAGAGGCGATCTGTGCCTGACGTATAAAGCCATGTCCAACCCGGAATTAATGGACATGCTGCACCTCAGAAAATCCAAATCCCATCGAGCTACGTGCTCGAGAGACTTGAACCTCAGCACTGAAATAAATAGGACATGCTGGAGGGACAGATTCATAACCCAGAGGCTCCCTTCACTCTGGAATAAAATCCCAGTCCAGGTTAGGCAGAGTCCCTCATTGACTCTCTTCAAGAGGAATCTTGATGAGTGGATGGGAGATCGTAGGTTTACCCCAGTATCACTTCTGTGTCACTGTTAGACAGAGGCACAGTATACTAACCTCAAAAAAGGGCATAGCAAAATAAATTTAAAATGGGTGGCGAAAGCCAAACACATTCTGGCTAGGCTTATAAATGCCCTAGGGCAGATAGCCTAGTATGAACCTATGAACCTATGTTGCTGGGAACTGCACAGAACAGTTAAATATTGACCCTATCCTTGCTGGTTGCTAGCTTTCATTGGGTACACAATGAATCAGTTTTCTTAAGGTGTCTATCCTTAGAATGTTTGGTTTCAAGACTTTCTTTCTAGAACTAACTGACTGGCTTTTATTGATTAACGTGACACCAGTGTTTGTTTGCTCATTAGGACTCTCACCAGTGTCTGTTTCAGTACCTTTGCCAGGCTTTGTGTGACTGGTGATGACAGTGTCTGGTAAGGAATGATGATGCATGATCAAAGCACCCACTCTTGCCATCTTTGCCAGGAAGCAGTGTACCTTTGGGAATGGGTGCTGAAGGCAGTCCTCTACCTGCTGGCCAAGTATATTCTTGAGGAATTGGCTTGTTTGCACAACAGTTGAACAGGAGCTCTCCAGCACCACTGAAGTGATGCCTCAGTCTGACTGGGTAATGTTTTTTGTGAGCATGTGGAGATCTCTGTGGCTTGCCAATGCAATACTTGTTATATGCTTTTCCTCTAACTCTACTTATTCTGAAGCACCTCATAAAGGTGGCTCTCATGGAACATTCTTATTATACTATCTGCTTTAAAAGCATGGCTTTCTTTCTCCCTGTCCATATCTTGTCTTGTAAGAGATTTCTGGGTAATCTGCCAGGGACATTCCATTTTCCTATCTACACTCTCAAGAAAACTGCAGAGCTGCACCAATTCATTTCATAAGGCTTTCTTTGGGTTGTTTTCTTTCTGGTAGATTTGTCCATATTCAGAGATTGTTAGAAGGGTTTGGTGTAATAATTTTTACTTGGGTAAATAGAAACATTTGTTTATCTTGTTTAATGTGGAGACAATACAGTTGTTTTGCAACTGTTTAAGTAGGTCTTAGCCAAACTGCTGTTAATGTCACTTTAGTGACTGTATCTTGTTTTTATATTAAGGCACAAAAGGTCATTTGCATGTCCCCTACTTATGCATGGCATATGTTTTCCTCCCAAAATCTCTCCCCTTGTTATAAAGAACATTAAGCTTTCTCCATCTGTATGTTTGGACACAAGAGAAGTTAAGTTCTTCTGAAGATTTACTTCTGACAGTTACCCCCACCAAGAAGCACCTGCTGAAATCAGTCTTTCTCTTATGGTTTCCTGATTCTGGATAACTGCCAGTGAGACAGAGAGCTGACAAGGTTGTGGCCTAATAAAGGCATTCCCAGTTTTTTTGGCACCCTCCCTCCCCACTGCTTGCTGATGATCAGCCCTCATCCAGTCAGCAGATTTGTTCCCATCCTTGGTGTAGGCGACCAGGAGGGGACATAAATGGGCAGCCATCAGAGGGGTTTGTGTTTTTGGGCATTTAATCTCTGCACCCCATTCTCACCCAGCAACAGTCTGTGTTAAAGTTTTGGAATGGCTCAACCAGAGCCCAGACCTAAATCCAGTAGAAAATATGTGGGGTGACTTGAAGAGGGCTGTGCATAAGAGATGCCCTCGCAATTTGACAGATTTGGAGCACTTTTGCAAGGAAGAGTGTGCAAATATTGCTAAGTCAAGATGTGCCTTGCTGATAGACTCCTACCCAAGAAGACTGAATGCTGTAATTAAATCAAAAGGTGCTTCAACAAAGTATTAGTTTAAGGGTGTGCACACATGCAACCAGCTTATTCTACGCTTTTTATTTTTTATATTTTTTTCCCCTAACAGATTTGTTTGTTCTTCAATTGAATTGTACAGGTTATAGGCCACATTAAAGGTGGGGAAAGTTTTGAAATGTTTATTGTGGTCTCATTTTTTATATCATAAAAACCTGGCATCTTAACAGGGGTGTGTACACTTTTTATATCCACTGTAGCTGTTGTCTTTGCTGTCAGTGTGATTGTAGACAACTGCTTTATTTCTGACAGGGATTTTGCTATTTTCTTTTCAATTTAAAGAAAAGGGACTTTGGGTAAGTGCATGTGCTGCTTGTGAGCACTTCTCTGACAGCTTACCTTCCAACCGACTCGTTCCAACACTGCTTACCGGTCCTTCTCCTCTGCTGCAGCATGGATACTTACTTACTCCTATCCTGCTGTGCCTAAAAAGACAAAATAACACAATAAAGAGCCCCTGCTTCCACCATGGGCTCAATCAGTGCCTCAGCCATTGGTTTGTGAACCTGTATTGGCCATCCATTGTTACTCGAGCCACTCACTCCTGAGTTCCTCTGGTGTAGTCCTTAAAGCCAGCATTGATTGGGGATCAGCCTCTTTGACCATTCCAATGTTTGTTATGGGTATGGGAAAACCATCTTGTAGGTCAGGGAAATGGTCCTTGGATGCTTCTTGGGGAAATGAGGGGAAAGAGACCTCTTGATGGCGCTGAATTGTTATCTCCTAATTGGTCAGTGGTCAGGATATTAATGGCAAAGAAAATAAAAAGGTTAGATATTGTTCATCTGAAGATGTCTGTTAGAAAAGATGATTTTATTTCCAAAACCAGGCAATCATTACAGGCTGTTAATCCTGGTGGTCAGAAATCCTTATCTGAGGACAGTGTCACTAAAGAAATCCCTGAGGAAAATCTGTCAGAGGATTCTGACATAGGCATAGACAGAGACAGGCCTTCTACTCTTGGAGCCACAAACCCATAACTATCATTACCCCTAGAACCCAACTCCATAGCACTGCACATTTTTTATCTTCTCACTAAGGAAATCAACACTTATTCTGAAGTCAGAATGCAACTCAAAAACACTTCATCCAATTCAAATGCTTCTACTTCAACACAGGATGCATCACCTAACCTGTTTCTTTTTGAGGCTTTTCTCCTCTCTCAAGATTTACTGACAATTTGACCCACTTTAGAAACTGATGCATATATTGCAATTATTGTACTTTGCTTGATTGTACATTGCACTGTGCTTGTTCACTGTAGTGTATATATATATATATATATATATATATATATATATATATATATATATATATATATATATACGCAGTTTTTTCTATGTAATTAGTCTGTGCTATCTGTTATTGCTTACATTTCTGCATTTTGTTTATGAAATATTTTTTTTTGTTTCTCCTGAGATGAACCTGAAATTGTTAGTATTGATCAGTGCACTACCCTGGTAAACAGGAATCTTGCTGTTTTCCTCCTCCTGTGGTGGAATTTTCTTTCTTTCGGACTATATTTCCAGAGTTAAGGAGGTACTTTGTGGGAATAGGTGGATTTTCCTCCTGAACTGAGGAGGTAATCTAACTCTTAACCTTCAGTCTCCAAAAAAGTGATTGCCTGTATAAAGTACCTCAAAGTAACAAAATGATGTTCTTCTTTGTTTCACTGTTGCAGTCATCACACGTGGGTTATCTCCCTGCAGGTAGCCCTCAGTCACCCGAATACCAGAGTCTTGGGATTTCTGTGTCGAATTCTGTCGCCTCTTCCATGAGGTCAGGACGTCAGGGGTATAAAACATGCAGCCGTTGCCATTACATCAGCTTATTTTGCTGTGATGGAGCCTGAAGCGGAAGCAGTTCACAAGTGTCACTCGGCTGCAACCTGGAATTTTCATTTTTGAAGTTTCAAGCCTGAAGTCTTTTAAAGCTAAGTACCCCATTGGGGATCCTTTTTTCTTGCTCTAACCAATGTCAGAAAAAGTTAACAATTTTCTTGCCTTTGGAAAGCAAATGCCTCACAGAGATTTTCATTCTTACGGCATCACAGACCACAACGTTCCTTGCTGTCATTTTTGTGACTTGTTTAACACCTGAACTATTCGTCGTTGAGCTATCTTTTTCGCTAAATTCTTTCGCTCTCATTCTTCGTATTCCGAAATGGCTTTGATAAGCAATCAGACTACCGATCTTCCGAAAAAATGTAAGGGTAATGACAGGAACAGACCGCATAGGACGGTACTCAGTGAGGCGCCTTTGCAGCCCCTGATACCCACTTCTACAGATTCACAGGCCTCTGCTGAGACCCATTCGGAGTCTGGTATGCTGCACATTGCTTCTTCGACTATGGAACCTGCGGATGTCTCTACCTTGGAAGGGTCCAGAGCTGCTGTGCAGGCACTGGCTTCTGAGGGCGTATTCCAACCTTCCAATGTTCTTATTAAACCGACATCTTCATTTTTGACTAAAACTACTGAGCTTCTCAGGCTGAGAGTTCGCACTATGCCTAGAATACCGACGACCAAAGCACATGCTCAAGCTCCCATGCCACGGAAACAAATGCTTAGAATGGCTGAAGACCTTATAACTTTAATTAGGGGAAGCCAGCCTTCCCCCTCTATAAGACAAAGGACTGATTTTCCTTCTGATTCTACAGACTGTGAGTCCGAAGACTCTGATCCTTCTGATTACCAGGACATTCCCTTATCTACCTATGAGAATTCAGATGCAGAGGATTCCATTCTCTCTGCCTCCCCTCCAGAGGACTTTTCTTTTGGTTAAGCCTTGCATACCTTAAGAGAGCATTTCCGCTGGGCATGCCAGGACTACCCACAGTCCAAAAAGAGATTCAGAGAATTTTTAGACTTGCCTCAGCACAGGCCTCTAGCTGTACCCCCTGTCCTGGATATTGTAGATGATGTCTTCATGGAGTCCAGTCTTACTCCTGATTCTTTACCTCCAGTTCCTAGTAAGGCTGACAGGTACTACAGAGTACCTGACTCACACAAATTTCTCTTTAAGAATCCCACTGTGGATCCAGAGACCATTTCCCAGGGACCTAGAGGTATTAAGGCCACTGCAGCCAAAAACCCTACCCCTTCAGACAGGGATTCTAGAGCTTTAGACAGATGAGGTAAGAAGGTATACACCTCTGCAACTCTTGCCATCAGGGCTTTAAATTGCCAGTTTCACACGTTGAAGTATCAGTAGCATATCATGGAACTGATTAAACAGAAAATGTTGTTGCTTCCAGATTGTGCAGAGAATAAAGATTTACAAGAGTTAATACATTCTGCAAACCAAGTTAGTAAACATACTTTGCAGGGTGGTTTTGATGCCTTAGAAGCATCTTGCAGGGCTGCTGTCACTGGGTCTGTACTGAGAAGGCATGCTTGGCTGAAGGAACAAATCTTGCCAGAGCATGTCAAAGCAAAATTGCTAGATTCTCCATTAAACCAGGAATGCTTGTTTGGCACAAAAGCAGAAGTTGTTCTTAAAAAGATGGAGGAAAAAGCTAAATCTATGCAAACTGTTACATATTTCTTACAGGTACAGCCACCTAGATTCAGTAGGCATTGGCCTTCTAAAAAACTGGTCCTTTCCAGTCCCTGTCAGGCCTTCTCAGGCCACACTCAGGGGCAACAGATGATCAAGACTACAGTCTCAGGTTATGGAGAGATCTAAGAAATGGAGTGCTCAAACCTCTAAAACCGGGAGTGGTAAGCCACCCCCTTATGGAAAAAGTTCACAATGACTTGTCTATTGTTCTTCCAAGCCATACCCAAGTACTTGCACCCCTAGGAGGAAAACTCACCCTGCATGCTAAAAAAAATGGGATGTCCATTACCCAGGAGGTCCTAAGCATTGTATCCAGGGATGCAGATTCTACTTCCGCTCACTGCCAACCCCAAGCAGGGTGTCAGACCTTCCTCCAAACCAGTGGGCAGAGGCTCGAAAGCAAGTACTTTCTCTTTTCAGTATCAGGGTTATTCAACCTGTTCCAGTAGAGCAAAGGGAGCAGGGTTTCTATTCCAGACTGTTCCCGGTGCCCAGAAAAGAGAGCTCATGGCACCCTATCGTGGATCTGTCCATTCTCATCTCAATACCTCCCTGGTGGTCCCAAAATTCAAAAGGCTTACACTACAACAGCTGCTTCCTATGCTAGCCAAGGACTCCTGGCTAGTCACCCTAGACTTATAAGAAGCTTATGTGCATATCCCCATAAAGGAATCTTGCAGGAAATATCTACATTTCAGGGCAGGCTCTCTGCACTTTCCTTTGGCTTATCTACTGTGCTCAGGGTATTAACAAAGTGCTTGGCTTCAGCCATAGCATACTGCAGGCAGAGAAATATTCAAATTTACCCAATTTTGGATGATTGCCTGATTCAGGCGAATAGTCAAGAGATGCTCCTTCAGCACCTGGCATTTGTAAAGAGTCTTCTAACTTCTCTGGGGTACGCCATCAATGAAAAGAAATCACATCTGATGCCCAGCCAAAAGATTGTATTCCTGGGAGCAAGCTTGAACACAACTTCCCAGATGGCATTCCTCACTCAAGAAAAGCAGGTTCATTTGACAAACTATGTCAAACTAATGACCTCCTAGACCCAGCTATCTGCAAGAAAAATACTGCAAGGCCTAGGGTTCATGGCCTCATGCATTCTACTAATTCCATATGCAAGACTACATAGAAGGAAACTTCAGTGGTAATTAAAAAGTCTCTCTGGTGTCAGCACTCTCAGGACTTGGAAACACTGATTCCTATCATTCCTTGTCTAAGGGCAGAGTCCCTTTGGTGGACAGATGCTTGCAACCACAACAAGGGACTTCCTTTCACTCAACCCTTCACCGCCCAAACCCTGTCAACAGGTGCATCACACTATGCATGGGGGGGGCTCACATGGCCGACAAATGCATTCAAGGCAAATGGAGCCCAGGACAAATTCACCTGCATATCAATCAGAAAGAAATGTTAGCTGTACAGAATGCTTTGACAGCCTTCAAATACGTTTTCCTTCCAGGACAACTCTTGATAAAGACATACAACATCACAGTTATGTGGTACATAAACAAGCAAGGGGAACTCATTCCTACCCACTCTGCAGGTTAGCCATGGCCCTGTGGAATACAGCCTTGAGCAACCAAGTGCATCTGCAAGCTCAGTTCCTGCCAGGGAAACAAAATACACTGGCAGACGACTTAAGCAGAAAGCCACTGGACCCACACGAGTGGAAACTGGAACCCAACTCATTCAAATTTCTAATCAACAGGTGGGGGACTCCAGAGGTGGACCTTTTTGCCCCCCCCCCCCCTCAAACCATCAATTGAGCAAATTTTGCACCAGAACTCCCCACAGCCAAGCATGGTGAGTGGATGCCCTATCCTTTACATAGGAAAACCTCTCAATTTATGCCTTCCCCCTCTGCCCCTCTTCTCAAAAGTACTACTCAAGATCAAGCAGGACAAACCAATGACGATCCTTATCACACCAGACTGGCCACGCCAACACTGGTACCCACTTTTACGCAGTCTGACAGCAGTGCCACCCTGGGACCTACATGGGACTCCCTTCCTGCTGTCCTAGCAGGAGGGACAGATTTTGCATCCTCAGCTGCAAACAGTGAACCTTGCAGCCTGGCTTCTTCCTTGAACACAACACCAGTAACCCTCAGCAAACAGGTGCTGGACATCATCCTTGAGGCCAGAAGGCCTAGTACTAGGAAATCCTTTTCAGAAAAGTGAAAAAGATATGTTCTTGGAGCCAGTCTCTAGGAAAGGGCACAGCCTTGCCCTCATTACCTCAAATTCTGGATTACCTAGCAGAGCTGCTCCACAAAGGCCTTCCTTCTCATCAATTAAGATTCATGCCTCTGCCATCTCATCTCATTACAATGTGGAGTCACCTCTCTTTTCTCACCCTCTGATCCAATAGTTCCTGAGAGTAGCTAACAATTTAAGACCCCTGAGGAGAGTTCCCACCCCTGCCTGGGACCTTTTCTTTGTACTAGAGAAGCTCAAGCTTCCCCCTTTTGAACCTGCTGCTACAGCAGAGTACAAATTCCTCTCTTGGAAAGCAGACTTACTTCTAGCCATCACTTTAGCAAGAAGAGTGCCTGAGCTACAGGCACTAATGGCTGTGGAAACCTTCTTTATTTTCCAGGCTGACAAGGTCTCCATCAGGGCTTAACCCATAATTTATGCCCAAAGTGGTATCCAGTGTGGCCCTAAACCAATCCATCCATTTACCAGCCTTTTTCCCTAATCCTCTGAATAAAGGGAAGAGGATCCTGCACTCCTTGGACTTGCACAGACAGCTCAGGTTCTACCTTGACAGGACTAAGCCTTTCAGAAAATCTGACCAGCTGCTAGTCAGCTTTGCTACAGGGGCAGAGAGGGCAAGGCCATTTCAAAGCAAATCATTGACAAATGGATAGCACACTGCATCCATTTCTGTTATAATCACCATGGAAAAACCTACCCCACAGGGGATCAGAATTCATTCCACTAGGGCTACCTCAACTTCTACAGCATTTCTCAGGGGAGTCCCAACAGGGACATCCTGGAAGCTGCAACCTGGAGTTATGTACACACCTTCACCAAGCATTACTACTTATCTGTCCTTTCTAAATCCAGAGCTGGATTTGCCACATCAGTCTTAAAAGGCCTGCTAGTCAGCCATAATACTTCTTAACTGCCTCCACCCTTACTCAGCTTTGGGAATCAACCCAAGTGTGATGACTGCAACAGTGAAACACGAAGAATATAGTACAGTTGTGTACACTTACCATAAATGTAGATGTTCGAGTGTATTCACTGTTGCAGTCCTGGTTACCCTCCCTCCAGCCCCCTGACTTTTCTAGACATTCTACCTATCCTCTTTTTGGCCATATCTTCTGGCTATGGTATTTACTTTTTACTGGGGGTGTTCTACACCATGTAATTGCTTCCTATTTTGGGGTCCCCTGACATCTGAGACAAGAAAAACTGATGTAATGGCATTGGCGGCATGTTTTATACCCATGATGCCCTGACGTCATGGAAGAGGCGACCTCATCCGACACAGAGATCCCAAGACTCTGGTATTCGGGCCAACTGAGGGCTACCTGCAGGCAGATAACCCAAGTGTGATGATTGCAACAGTGAATACACTCAAACATCTACATATATGGTAAGTGTACACAACTGTGCTTTTTCCTATCGTGGATCAGATTCGTCTACCTCTTCACCAGCTGCCAACAGATTTAGATATTATCAACCCCTCCCTAGTGAACAAAGAAAGGAAGGTGTTAAACAGATTTGATATAAGAAATTTCTCTTCCACATTAATGTGTAGAATTCTCACTACCAGGCACAGATGTGGAAGTTTTTGTTTTGTGCAGACAATTTGAGGGATTACTCTGCATCCCTCACTTCAAATGATAGCTCTTGTCTGAATTTAATTATTTCTAACATTTCCCATGTATCTAAACATGCTTTGAAGAATGTGCATATATACTGTGATTAGGCCACTTCCCCTCCTGCTGCTACAGTTTTGGAGCGGTGTGTCTGGGTATATAATCAAAAGTATGCTGATGAAGTAATGTTTGAAATTTTGAATTCTGCACTTGATAAGGAAGTTTTGTGTGGTCCTTCTGCTACTCTGGTCCTCAAACAATTTGATAAATGGAGGGGTTAATTCAGGGAGTGTTTAAGATTTTTCACCCCCCCCCTTTATAATTTTTTTTCCTCAGGTTAATCACTTATCCTACGAGTCATAAAACCAGAGCCATCAGATCGATGGGGCAAAGACTTCTATTCCAGAATGTTTTAGGTACCAAAGAAAGAACTTTCTTGGAGACCAGTTGTCAACCCTGGGATTCAGGTTACTGGCTAAAGATCTTGCCACCCCTATAGTGCCTTTTTTAGGCAAGGTTCAAAGGGCAAAACCACCACTGTAACAGATACAAGCATGTAAAATCTGAAGTTAATGCTACTCAATGCTAGAAGTCTAAACCTCAAAATGCACTCTCTTGAGGCACTCATAAAAATGGAGAACATCGATATCTGTGCAGTAACTGAAACCTAGTTCAAGGCTCCAGAGAGCACCCCTGCAATACCAGGCTATAACTCTTACCACACTTTTTGGCCACAAAACCAAGACCAAAATACTAAAGGTGGAGGAGTGTCCATATTCACCAAGGATATTCCAGGCCAGTTGCCCAGCACAATGCATCTGAAATTCTCCAGGTGCAACTAACACTAGGTAAGACTGCAATCCAAATTGTAGCTTGCTACAGATCCCCCACCATGCTCCAAGATTCTCACTACACCTTTCTATACATACTGGAAAATATAAAGATACAACCAAACACCCTAATACTGGGTGATTTCAACTACCCTGCCATTAACTGGGAAAACTACTCAGGTACCAACACCTTTTCCCAACGGTTCTTGGAATTCATAAATTCCAACTCCCTGAATCAACTAATCCATTGTCCCACCAGGGGCTCCAATATCCTAGACCTGGTCATTACCAACATGGGAGATAGATACTCCACACCAGTGGTCACCCCCTCATTGGTCAGGTCTGACCATAAGCAAATCACCCTTGGCATCCACATCCCCCCCCCCCCCCCCCCAGTAAGGAAACCTCCGCAAAAAACTTCTCCAAAACCAACTTAATGCTACTGAAGTCAGAAGTGACAAACTTCATGACACTCATGCAGATGGGATCTGAAAGTTCGACTGCTGAATCCTACACTTAGGCACTGTACGAGCACAACCACTTGTGCATGAATCATGCCATCCCAAATAGAACCAAGATGCTCTCCTCCAAAAAAAGGAAGCCAATCAAGTGGTCCCCTGCTATAAACAAACTATACAACAGAAGGAAGAAACTGTTGCAGAAAAGAGGAAAATCCCAGGAAGCAAAAAAACTTCCTCACCAGCCTCAGTAAGAAGCTGAGATCCCTCATAAAATCCTCAAAAGCTAGTTACGAAAATAAAATTGCCAAATATTCCAAAGACAACCACAAGGCATTCAATAGTTATGTCAAGAATCTAAATGGCTATGCTCAGATCTGTTCTGAGCTACAACAGAATGGCATTAAATATACTGATCCCAAGGATATTGCTGGGTCTATATTATATTATTGAAAGTTGATTTCAGTGAATGCTCACATGAGCAAAAATGCTGGAAATCGAACTTCTTATTGTGGGGGGCTGTGCCCCACCCCCCCGCTAACTATATATTCCATCTCCAAGATCGCACTACAATGAGGAAAGGGCAAATATCCCACTCCTCACGGTACCACAACCCCACAAACACCCTTTTGATTTCCAGCATTTTTGCTCATGTGAGCGTTTGCTGAAATCAACTTTCGATAATATAATAGGGAACCGATATTGCCAATATCCTGGCAGATCGATTTAGTGCCAACTTCAACCCCTATCACCCCCTAGAGGGCCCATCTCAATACCAAAAGATTGCCAAATTCCAGTTATCATGGCCACACAGGTAGAAACTGCACTCTCCAAAGCTAAGAATACAGCATCCATGGGACCAGATGACATCCCAGGCTGTGTACTACATGAACTACAAAATGAACTGGTACCCCACCTAAGTGTCATGTTTAATCATAGCTTCACCTCAGGCATCGTGCCCACAGCTACAGTTATCCCACTCACAAGGGGGGATCCACTTTGGATCCCGGGAACTTCCGTCCCATCAGTCTGACGAGCCGGATCTGCAAGGGCATGGAACACATTATCGTGTAACTTATAAACAAAGACATTGGCAACCTTCAAGCACTGGACCCCACCCAGTTTGGGTTCGTGAAGGGCCGATCTTGTCTCCTGAACCTGATTGACTTTTTCAAATCAGTCCCCAGGGCTGTGGACGAGGGTAAGGCGGTCCGCACAGCCTATCTGGACCTCACCGAGGCCTTTGACACCATCCTCCACTCTGGAATCATAGATAAACTTACTAAGCTGGGCATAAATCCCTACATCACTCGATGGGTTGCCAACTGGCTTACTGACAGAACCCAGACTGTAAAAGTAGCTGACTCCAAATCCAGCTCCGGACAAGTGGAGTACCTCAGGGTTCAGTCCTGGGACCACTCTTGTTTGGCATCTACTTCTCTGAAGTACAGGCCAATACTAAGGGACTCCGGCTAACAAAGTTTGCAGATGACTGCAAACTGGGAGCCATTACTGAATCCCCAAATGATGTGGATATACTACAAAAGGGCCTTATAGAAACAGATGCCTGGTGCCAGAGCCATGGGCTCAAGCTTAATGCCAAGAAATGTATAGTTATCCCCTTTGGAAAAAAAACATGTACCTATGAATTACCACATAGGTGGCAGTACACTAAACATCGAAAGAGTGATGAAAGACTTAGGGACACAGGTGGACAGTGGTCTCACCTGCGATAACCACATCGCCACAAGAGTCAGGAAATCCTTCTATGTGGCACACCTCATCACTAAGGGCTTTTCATCCAGATAAAAGGAGGTCTTTGTCCCACTGTGCTCATCCCCATTAGACCCATTATAGAGTATAACGCCCCATTTGGTATGTACCTGACAAGACATCTGCACTGGAAAGGCCACAGAAATACCTCATTAAAGAATCACAGGCCTAAAGCAGATGCCATATGCTGACCATCTAAAAAAAACTCCAGCTATACTCTGTGGCATATTGTCTACTCAGAGGTGATCTCTGCTTAACATACAAGGCCATGTCAAACCCTGAGCTGTTGGACATGCTCCACTTAAATAAATCCCAATCCCTTAGAGCCACACGCTCCAGGGATCTAAACCTTGTCATCACAATGAACAAAACATGCTGGAGGGATAGGTTCCTGACCCAGAGACTCCCCATACTCTGGAGTAGACTGCCTATACATGTCAAACAGAGCGCCTCCTTGGCCCTCTTCAAAAAGAACTTTGATGATTGGATGGGAGATAGCAAATTTACCCCGGGGATCATGTCATTAGCCCTGCTAGACAGGGGTACAGGGAAGTAAATATTGTGGGAAGAAATATCCAGGGAATTGTTATGGCTAGGCTTGTATAGGCCCTAGGGCTGATAGCCTAGTACCAACCTATGGTTTTCTCCACTTTCTCGATCTGTATGTGAAAGTATCAAAGTTCAAAATTCTGACCATCGAAAGAGTGTTACACCACGTATCTCTCTTGTGTCATGGTACCATCAGATCTAAAACATGTTTATTACTACATTCCCACAGCCAAAGTTGTTGTTCAAGAAGTTTCCCAGATTCTCTGTGTTTGGGTCACATCAGTTCTCTGCATTACCTTTTGGATTATCTACCCTGTCCAATGGTGTTGCAGACTGGTTGTCATTCATGTTTCCTTATTTAGATGACTTATTTTTGCAGCATATTTTCCTAGACGTCAAGAGTCCTTGACATGGGTTTTCTGTCTCCTTACCCCAATCTAGGGTACCAGGTAAATGTACAAAAATCTTCCTTGACTGCATCACACAGGATTATGTTCCCCAGACTGCCTTGTATACACTTCTCAGCAAAGGGCTTTTTTTGCACAGGAGAAGGTGGATTTTTATATGGAAACTTCCCTAAGCTGCTTCAATCAGTTTTAGACTTCTGCAAGAAAATGTCTCAGGATTCCAAAGTTTGTAGATACTTATGATTCCACTCGCCAGGTTCCAAATGATAAAAATTTTGTAGTTTATGAAACACACATGGGCCAAATATCTTTATCCTGTGGAATTTCAGATTCCAATTATTGATTGTGGTAAAAAAAAAAAAAAAAAAAAAGACTGTACTAGTGGCGGCAATAACTGTTTCTAAATCCAGTTCTGTCCTTTTCTTCTCAGATCCTTAGTCAGCCTTTAATTACAGACACTTCAGATTTTGCTCTGCAAGCAGTTTTTAGGGGGATAAAGGTGTAAGACTTGTAGAACTGTGCAGACAGACCAAGGCACATCATTGTTAGAGATGCTGGCTGATAAAAAAAATGTTAGCTATGATACATGCCAACATTTCCTAACCCTCTATGGTCTACAGAACCTCTCTAGATGATTATGAACATCACACAGTGATGTGGTACATAATCAGTGATCACCAGTCTGTGCACCCCTATGTAGGCTGGCTATGAGGGTTTGGGAGCCAGCTCTGCAGCATTCCTTAATTCTCCAAGCTTCTTATTCTGTCAGATCAAAATACAGTCGCAGACAAGCTAAGCAGGACCAGGACAGTTTCCCAAAAATAGAATTGAATGGGATCGTCTGTGAGTTGATCCAGGTATACAGAACACCTCTAATAGATCTCTTCACCTCCTTTCAAAACAGAAAAGTTCTGCTCCACAACTTCTGGAAGATAGATGGATTTTCATTTCTGTGTTTGGGATTGTTTCTTTATGCATTTGTGCCATTTACAGTAACACCCAGGGTAATTCAAAAGATTTAGGATGACTCCTCAAAATTGTTTATGGTGACTCCTTTTAGGCCCAGACAACGATGGCTCTCCCTTTTGGAATTGGCCAGGGGCAGATACCACAAGCTACTTTACTGACTGGACCTACTTGCACAAGATGGGGAGTTTGCACACCATTGTCAAGCAATTTCAACTAAGAGCCTGAATGATTCAATTTTGATTCTTGTAAAATACCTCTTTCATGATGATGTGCAGCAGGTACTAAAGGAGGCAAGAATGCCTGCTTTTCTGAAATCTTATATGGGCAAGTGGTGTCTAGCCAATAACCAGGGCCCTTTCAGGTATGTATCACTGGTTCTGAAATATTTATATGAGGTACTTTCATCTGGTCTGTCTTACTCCCCTAACAAGGTATGTATTGCAGCCATTTCAGCATGTCTGCCTGTGTATCTTCCACTCTCTTCTCTGTTGTTGGTAAGGGGAGTTTACTTGGTGGGACTCTTAGGAAACAGGTGGCCCCTTCTTGGGATCTTAACTTTGTGCTGGAAGAGTTAACTGTGTCTTTCTCTGAACCATCTTATTACATGGAAGACATGCATCAAGTGGACTGGAGACACTAAAATTCCCCTAGGAGCGAGTGTGTGCGAGAGTAGTACAGATAATTATCATCGCAGGGCTAGCTGCCTGGTGGTGTAAACCTTGGCTCAAGATGATTTTCACTGTTGAAGTGACACCCCGACCCCATGTGCAGAAATGGGAAAAGGGGTTGAGGATGGATGGCTAGACATGGAAGGGCTGTTCTTACTCCTCTTAGATGGCAGAGCAACATCTGAGTTGCAAGCTGTCATGGTGAGTGAACCCTATTTGGTCTTCCATAGCGATAGGTTCACAAAACAAATCCCTCATTTATGCCTAAATTTGTTTGAGTTTACATTGAATCAAGCCATCAGTCTTTCGCTGTTTATCCAGACCCTCAGAGCTGGGGAGATGATGCCACATACCCTGGACATTCATAGGTTGCTCGGGCACTATCTTGGCAGTATCAAATCCTTTAGAAAAGCAGATCCACTATTTCTTATGCTGAGACTAAAAGTCTATTCCTTGTCAAAAACAGATTTATGTGACTAAATCAATTCAAGTCAGTATAAAGGCACATTACGAGAAGGTAGATTTTTATATTGGGAAGGGATGGACTCTACGACCAGCAACTTTCCTCTGTACATATACTTTAAAAGCATTATAAACTGGATTCCTTTTCTAGGTCCAGGGCTTCCTTTGCTAGGACCATTATCCAGGGGATCTGGGCTCCTGGAGCCTTATCCTTCCTCCCATGTTGGATAAGCTTTGCAATCTACCCATATAGCCAAAAGGCTACAGCAGAAGTATGAATGATGAACCTAATATAGTTAGGCAAGTTGCACTTAACAGTAGATGTGATTTATTCTTTGATGCAGTGTTTTAGGTGAACCCACCCACCCACATCCCCCTACATTTGTGTATAATTGGCTGTTGAAGTATAGTTTTTTTTTTATGTTTTATTTTATTTTATTAGTTCAGGATGAATACACTTTTGAATACTCTAATACTGAATTTTAGAATACCTTTCAATGCTGTTGAAGTAACACCTTGACCCCATGTGCAAAAATGGGGAAAAAGGGGTGATGGATAGATGGATGAATACACTTCATTTTCAATGGGCAAGAAATTCCTTAACATTTCTTCTTCTGACTGCTGGTTACTCTCCTATGAGCTGTCCAGTCAGCAGAGAGAAGATGAAGGAAGGAGCCAGGACTTTATGAAATTGGCTGTTTGTATCCTAGACAGACTACAACCTACATAGCGAAAAAGGTATTGCAGCAGCAAGGAGATTGAACATTCATGCAACATACACAACAATACTTTCTTGTGTCCCCCTTAGGAGGACATCTCAGGGATGCACTTTTCCTGAAGTGCCCGAAGGTCTGGTCTGTTTTTCTTCAGATGTTTTGCATAGTTCATTATTGCAGTAATAACTTTTGGGATTTCCTGCCTTCAGAAGCCTGAGACTGTCCCAACTACCAGAGATTTCATCTTTCCCCTACAACCTGGCAGATGTTTTCCGTTCCAACTTCAGGATGTCAGTGGCATAAAGGGTGGTTATCTGGTGCTTTCTTCAGTTCTTTATGCTGTCGTATTCATGGAGTCAGTACTTCCACTTGGTTTGAAGACCAGAGGCTCAGGTAAAGTACTTTGTTGTTAACTATTTAGTGTCTGAAACAGATTCCTTATAAGGACTTTGTCCTATTCATCTAGGTTTGAAGCATGACATTTCCAGTTGCTCACAGAATGCCCTTAACACCCATGCTATTAAGCTTTGGATCCAGTTCAAAAGTTTGGGAATAGGAGAGGAGAAGGCCAAGAAGTGCAAGACCATATTCATTTTGATATCTTGTTTTTTTGGCCCTGGCAAGTCTGGATCCAGTGAGAGGTTCTCCATCACCTGTAGGACTAAGATGGAAGCAGTTAACCTGGCTTATAAAACTTTCCCAGGCTACCTCAGCCTTTCCCCCATTACCCAAAATGCTGAGCACCTAAGGACCTGTTTCCAGATGTACCTGTACATTAAAGTTGATTGCACTATAACATTTTCCTCAAGCTACAGTTTTTTTTGACTAAGGTTTTTGATATTTGTTGCTGGTTTCTTCCTAGGTTTATTTCCCTGTTTTCTGTTCCCCTCTTTCAGGTCAGTCTGGGTCCAGTTTTCTCCTATTCCCATATTTCTGGAGAAGGCCATATTCATTTTAATGTCTTGTTTTTTGGTCCTGGCAAGTCTGGATCCAGTGAGAGGTTCTCCATTACCTGCAGGACTAAGATGGAAGCAGTTAGCCTGGCTTCTAAAATTTTCCCAGGCTACCTTAGCCTTTCCCCCATTACCCAAAATGCTGAGCACCTAAGGACCTATTTCCAGATGTACCTGTACATTAAAGTTGATCGCACTGTAAAATTTTCCTCAGGCTACAGTTTTTTTTTTTTTTTTTTTTTATATAAAGTTTTTTTATATTTGTTGCTAGTTTCTTCCTAGGTTTATTTACCTGTTTTCTGTTGCCCTCTGTCATGTCAGTCTGTTTCAGCTTCTTGTTTCTTGTATTATTTTGTTAGTTTAGCCAGGCTCTCCTCCTACTCTGTTTTGGTACCACCATCTTCCTGTGGCAGATTTTCCTTTGAGCCATGTTAAAAAGGTACTGTAACCCATAAGAACCCCTTCTGAATCAGATTCCATCCCTGTTGAGACGTTCCAGTCTCTTAAGTTGTCCTCTTGGGTGGTTCCCCCAGCTGATAAGATAATTCAGCTGGCGACCCAGAATAATTAGAAATGCCCCTGCATGGTAGCAGTTATCCTGAAGAGGCCAGACAGGATCCTACAGCCTTCAAAAGGGTGGCCTAGCTGGTTGTAGAATCCTGTGGTGAATTCCTTTACTTCTGATGCTTTCAAAAGGCCCCTGAAACTGAACCCAAGGTTGTCCATGTGCCAAAGACCCATGAATACTGGACAGACTGGATACGTGTGTATTCATCGCCCTTCAGTTTTCCCCTGGGAGCATTAAATTATATAGTGTATATGTTACAGTTCCAGGAGGAGCTGTTTGAGGCCATCCCTACTGTAGGAGGACTGGTAGGCTTAGAACTCTGAGATAAATTGCAGCCGTAGATGTCAGCCCTTAATTCCATGGATAACAAGGTCATACACTTAGCTCACAGCTTTGTGGATGGTGCATTTGGGGCAACAGGCATGTAAATGACTGACAGCACACATGACTTTGCATAACAAAATTTGGTGAAAGCGCAAAGGCCAAATTCATGAATGCATCCTTTGATGGAACCTTACTTGTTGCCAAGTTAGAGAAGTAGGAGTGAGCCACTTCCAGTCATGCAGAAGGATAAAGCACTTGACTGCTACCCAGGAAGCCTGTCTTTGATCATAAGCTCAGGTGACTACTGATGCATCTGGAAGGGTAGGGTAAGAGTGCCCATCCTGGCTAGATATGTGGGATGAAGTTGACCACAGAATGCACCAGGTTGTTCAGTGGAAGGGCAAGATGCAGCCTGTGGAAAGTTAGGCTCAGTAAACCATCAGTGGGAGGTAGCCCTCTTTGTGGACATGTGAGAATCTGTACCCACATTATTAGCCCTTTGTCTTGTGTGCATATTTAATGCACACCAGTGAGAGTGGTGGTAAAGTTATCATCAATGCTGTGCTGGCATGGACACGCACAGCCATGATATCCATGGACCACACCTTCCTTTGTGGTTAGAGAAGATTCCTCAATATAGAGAAAGGAATCCGGCTCTAGTGTGACTGGAGGAAGCGTGATGGTGAACAGCCTTGGCGATGAATGCCTAGAAAAAGAGAAACAGGAGAGTGAGTTTAATATACTTGCAGGAGCTGGGGTGAAACTTTAAGCTTCTTTCTGCTTGTTCTCAAATTTAGCAGAGCTTGCATCAGTTGTGCTTCCTGTCCTCCCAAAAGAATAACTTCCTAGGTTCTTGTAAGAGTCGCAGAGGATTCTGTAACTTCGATTGGCCTTACTCTCTGAGAGCACAGATTTTGGCAAAATAACCCAGGAGTACTATGGACTTTCTTTGAGGGGTGGCAGCTGATTGCTCCCCACTGGAAACAGGAGACATCTGATGATCATCATTAGATCACTGTTGTAGTAGCTTAAGCAATATGTGACAAACTCTGACAAGGATCGAGCATCTGGCCAGCTTCCAAAGCTTTAGGCCACCTTCCCTGAAACCATATGTCCATTGGGGCTTGAGTTGCAGCCAGTATAAAAAGTAGATGTAGAGGGCACCAAAAATCAAAACTTTCTTGCCATTGAAGCTACCAGTAAGACTGTCTTCTTTGCTGCATCTTCACAGTTTAGTTGGTTGACTAGTTTTCTCATGTGGGCAAATAAGTACCTTGTTGGGGATTCCTGTTTATTGTGAGAAAACTTTGTGATTTTTTGATTTATGTCTAAGGGAAAGTATACACATGGTTGCCAAATTCACTACAGAGGTCACCACACATCCTGTCTTTTTTTGCTTGAGAGAGGAACACTACATTCATTTGTGTTGTATTGTGAAGTCTTTTACTCCCCAAGCCCTTAGGAGCAGGTGTAGTTCCTTACTATTACATTTAGAAAACCAAAAACATAAGGCTTTAACACTTCAATTATGGAACAGGGCTTCAGTTCTTGAATATTTCTCCTCCAGTCCCCAAGAAAAGAGGTTTCTAGAGAGGCTTTGGCTTCCATTCTGGTGTCCTGTCTGCCGCAGCCTTTGGTCAGCTCTGCTGTGCCCATATCTGAGCCTTCACACTGTCAGTTTTTTTTACACCTCTCTGTTGCTCCTTGCAAATCCACTAAGAGCTAAGAGATGGGCACATCCTTCAAGGCTGCTCGTACATCTGCTTCAGTCAGAGGAGATATACTTTACCTTCAGAGTCTGATTCAATCTTAGTTGGAGGGAAATGTTTCTTACAATTCCCCAGGGGAAGACTTATCCTTTTATGACACAGTTGGAAAATGGAATTAAGTGGTTACAGAACATTCCTGAGATCCAGCAGATATGATGTGAATTATTGCAGGTTAATTCTCGTCAACCAGATAGCTATTTCTCTGGATGGTTTTAGCACAGCCTCAAGTTCTCCATATAGCCAGCTTTCATCCCCCATGAAATATGACAAATTATAAAAGATTCCTAAATCTCACTAGTTCATCTTTAGGAATCCTACGACAGATTCTTCTATTGTTCCATTCACAACAGCATCTTAAACATCTCATGGCTTTCAACTCCATTCCTTCAGATTATGGTAGTAGAGCCTTTAACAGATTTGTAAAGAAGGTGTACACTTCTACACCTTAGCCTTCCAAGCAGTTAATTGTCAAGCACATATATGAAAGTTTCTTCCAACATCTTTTAAAAACATGAAAAATATTCTAACCTTCCTACAGAATAAGGTATCTTTAAGCTCTTTACTTTCCTCAGTATCCTGAGTTACAGATCAATTCTCCTAGATGCTCTCAAAATACTGATACAAGCAGTTAACATGTTTTTGGTCCCTTTGGTCTTGTACACAGGTTGGACATGTTTTTATCCACTGGAGGAGAAGTTGTGGGTAGTGATAAGAGCTGAATGACTTTATTTGGGAGGAGAAGACGGCAAGAGTCAAGTGGGATAAGCTGATTCTTTCAGTAGAACAGGGAGGATTGGTATTGCCCAAATGGAAGGGGTGTTTCAGAGTTACACAGTTAAGACTCGTATACATAGCACAAACAGAGGACTATAGTTCAAAGTGGAGAGAAATGACGAAGTGGGGGGGGTGAATCTCGGGGAAACGGGGAGAGACTGGGATTTTGTATGCAGGCCTTTAAGGAGAATAACAGTAATTGTACAGAATGATTTTTTTTATTTTATGTTATTTTACATTTGTTAACTGGGAAATTCTGACTGGACTAGATCCATTTACAGCGGAGGCCCGAGGAGAAAAGCTCCACATTGTTAAGCAAGAGAAAAATATTTTTATGCAGAGTAGCACAAGTTAAACAAGAGAGAAATATTTTTATACAGAGTAGTACAACAAACGTACACTATAGAACAAAACAATCAGATATTCACATTAAAAATGCAAGTAGACAAGATACTTTTCAGCAGTCAGAGAAGTTACAAGCAGTAGGGATTAGGAGCTACTTACAGGCTCAGCTATTGGCTGTTAGGGCTTAAGTTTCATAGATGATTACAGTGACTAACTTGGTATTGGTGAATGGATATGAGGAGTCAGCAGTCAGAGAAGTTACAAACAGTAGGGATTAGGAGCTACTTACAGGGTTGGCTAATGGCTGTTAGGGTTATAGTCCCATAGAGGATAACAGTGACTAACTTGGCATTGGTTAATGGGTTTTAGTCCCATAGATGATTACAGTGACTAACTTGGTATTGGTGGATGGATATGAGGAGGAAAAGGTAGGAAAGCTTAAGTTTAAGTAATACAAGGGCATAGCCAGGTATTCATCAGATGTGATTTGAGGGAGTTTTTAAAGTGTGAGGTGGTGGAGGCAGTGGTCAGCCAGGGGGAAGACAATTCCAATTTCTAGCAGTGGTGTGGAAATATAGTGCTTTTCCTGCAGTATTGATGTTCATCGTGTTACACTGCTGCAGTCATCACACTTGGGTTATCCTGCTGTCAGGCGGTCCCGCAGTCGGCCAGAGTTCCAAAGTCTTGGTCCGGCGTTGGTTGCTGTCGCTTCTTCCCTGACGTCAGTGCGCCAGGGGTATATAAGAGGCATCCAATGCCATTTTCTTCAGTCTTTCTTGCCGTGCGGTGCCCGAAGCAGAAGCAGTTCGCAAGTGCCGGTCGGCCGACTCCTGAGATTTTCAAATCGAATTTCAGACCGAAGTCTTCAATAAAGCTAAGTACCCCATTGGGGAACCTTTTCTTGCCTCAGTCCAATGTCAGAAAAAGTTAACAATTGCATTTCTTGTGGGAAGCAAATACCTAATAAGGACTTTCGTTCTTATTGTATTCCTTGCCTAGGCCCAGACCACGACGTCACAGGTTGTTGGTTTTGTGCTAGGTTTAACAAACGAACTATAAAACATCGGTTTGATTTCGCCCGACATTATTTTGGTAGGAAATTTAATTATACCATGCTGTTGGAGCAACCGACGACCGGATTGCATAAAAAATGCAAAGATAAGGACAGGCAGCCGAGACCCAAACCAGACTCCGAGGTCTCTGCTAGGCCAGTCGCTGGTTCTCTGGTTTTCAGTGAGGCGCCTACGCAGCCCCTGACGACCACTAATTTAGAATCCCAGGCGGCATCCAATTCCCAAGCGGAGATTGCTAGGCCTCCACAACCTTTATCTTTAGGTCCTTCCGACTCCATGGCTGAAGGAGATTCCGGTGCAGTTGAAACGCCTTCAGTTGCAGAAGGTGTCTTCAGACCGACTACACTCACTGTTAAATCCTATGCAAAGCTGAACACTCCTTTAAAAGCAAAGAGGACTGTACAGCAGTCTCCAGTACAAGGCCCCATGCCTAAGAAACAGATGCTTAAGATGGCTGAAGACTTAATTACCCTAATCAGGGGTTCCCATCCCCTTCCTGATAAAAGGCCTAGACAGGAGGAGGACTACGCTTCATCTGACCAGGTTTCAATTTCCTCAGATTCTTCTGAGGAACAGGAATATTCTTTTCCCCCTTATGAAAACTCTGATGCTGAAGAGTCTATTCCTTCAGCATCTCCCCCAGAAGACTACTCTTTTGGGGAAACTTTACATACCATGAGGGAACATTTCCACTGGGAAGGCCAGGATTACTCTGATTCTAAGAAAAGGCTCCGAGAGTTCATTTTACTACCCCAGCACAGACCACTTGCTATTCCACCCATGTTAGACATTGTGGATGATAAGAATACCAAGCAGCAGCAACCAGATAAAAAATGGCATGGACTGTTTATTTCAAGTGAGCGCTTTCGGCTGCAATAATATACAGCCTTCCTCAGACAAAGTACAAAGCCACAGCATTACACTGTACTTAAATCATAATTCAATCCACTTCAGCTGACCTAAACAATTAGCTAATTAACAAATTTTACTTGATATCTATACCTATGCTTTTATATAGTTATATATTTATATATTAAAATGCGTAGGGGTTATATTAATTCTGTATAAGCTAGATGAATTTGTTAATTTGTTAATTAGCTAATTGTTTAGGTCAGCTGAAGTGGATTGAATTATGATTTAAGTACAGTGTTATGCTGTGGCTTTGTACTTTGTCTGAGGAAGGCTGTATATTATTGCAGCCGAAAGCGCTCACTTTAAATAAACAGTCCGTGCCGTTTTTTATCTGGTTGCTGCTGCTTGGTATTCTTATTTCCAGTTTAGTTGTTGGTTTTTTATACACTGTGGATGATGTTTATTCAGAATCTAGCCTTAACCCAGATTCACTACCTCCTGCACCAGCCAAATCAGACAGATTTATTTATTTATTTTATTTTATTTTATTTTACATTTGTTAACCGGGAGAGTCCGACTGGATACATGTCCATTTTCAGCGGAGGCCCAGGGAGAAAAGCTCCAGGTACATAACAGACATATGAACATTGTTAATGCAAAAAAGGAAGATAGTTGAGTTCTAAATACAATATAAAGATACATCACATCTTGGGAAAAAAATAGCAGCATATAAAAAAAAAAACATAGGTCAGTTACAAAGGCGAGGCGCCTTGTTAAAAAGCGGTTAAGGATAGTGAGGTAAGAGAAGGGTAAATGATAGTGGTTAATCAGGTTTGGAACAGGGACATTGCCAGAGAGTATTGAGATGGGGTTTAAGCTTTTTTTTGAATTGTAGGAGTGAAGGTTCTGAGGTGAGCATGGTCGGTAGGGAGTTCCACATTTTACCTACAAAGTTTGAGAATAGAGAATCCCCAGCAGAATTATTGGCTTTGGTAGTTTGAGCTAAGATCTTATTGGAGGAGCGTAAAGATTGCAGGTTAATATAGGGGTGAATGATGTTTTTCAGAGCTAGTGTTTTCTCTGGGTGATACAGTATCTGGTGAGCAGTTTTGAGTTGGTTGAAATGGAGTTGGCTGGAAAACTCTAACCACCCTAGTTGCTTCAAGTTAGTGCAGTGGTGCGTTCTAAAGGTGGAATTTGTGGCAAATCTAGCTATGTGATTGTAACAAGAAGCAAGTTTGTTAAGGGTTGTCTTGTTTAGGTTTGTAAAGAGGGGAGGCATAGAAAAGAGTTGATAGTAGGTGTGTGCTGGCAATTGTAATTTTAGCGTGAGGAGTGAGAAAGTGTTTTACTTTATAGAGAGAGCCAAGCTTTTTATTGACGGTTTTGATGGTTAGATTGAAATGGGTGTCAAATTTAAGGGAGTTATCAATGGTAACACATAATAGCTTTGTGTGAGCTTCTGGTGATATAGTGATTCCATTGGAGGATGTAATAGAGAAGGTGGGGGGAAGAGTCTTGTTAGTGGGTGAGAAAGTAAGTAGTTTTG
Organism: Protopterus annectens; assembly: GCF_019279795.1. NCBI lineage: Eukaryota > Metazoa > Chordata > Ceratodontiformes > Protopteridae > Protopterus > Protopterus annectens. The sequence continues at coordinate 975,541,787 of NC_056747.1, forward strand.
TTTTGTTGGGGTTGAGAACTAGTTGACGACTTGAGAACCATTTTTCTATTAGGTTGAAGGTGTCTTGGGTTGAAGCAGTGAGTGATACTATAGAGTCCCTGACTCACACAAATTCCTATATAAAAGCCCTGTTGCTGACCCAGAAATCATTTTCCAGGGTCCCAAAGGGGTTAAGGCCTCTATTGCTAAAAATCCTGTACCCTCTGAAAGCGATTCTAGAGCACTAGACAGATGGGGAAAGAAAGTATATACCTCAGCTACTCTAGCTATGAGGGCCTTAAATTGCCTGTTTCACATGCTGAAATATCAACAATATTTGATGTCTCAATTAAAACAAAAAAAGATCACACATACAGAGCAGCCTGATTACAAGGAAATGCAAGATTTGTTGCATGCAGCTGAACAAGTGGGAAAACATACTTTGCAATGTGGATTTGATTCATTGGAAGCTTCTTGTAGAGCAGCTGTGACAGGGTCTGTCATACGTAGGCATGCTTGGTTAAAAGAACAAACTGTCAAACGAAAAAACTTCAAAGACCAATACACGTAAGGTTCAGTTAAGGCACTTTAATTTACTTGCAGCAAGGAGACAAAAGCATGCAAATACAAGGATTTGTCTATCTACTAACAGGAAGTATATTCATTCTTATACTATTTTACAAGACATGGCCTTCTAAGCTGACGTAATCAAACACAACTTTCAGTATTGTTCTACAGCAGATGTTACTTCAGATTTTCGGATGACATGACTAGATTTGTGAGAAACTTTTCAGAAAAACAACCTGGCCTTGGTAACCATTAATACGTTTACAAGTGTCTATTGTACAGTGTTACATTTCAAGGTACTTTTCTAATACAGATACTAGCAAATCCTGATTGCAGTTCATATTTTCAAGCAGGCTTTGTACTAATTATCTGTAACCTCCACAGCTGTGTATTATCTCATGGCAAAGCGGAACTTCTTGTCTAAGTTTCATACAAGTAGTATTGTTCTATTCATTATTTTCCTAACGCAAGCAGAAATCACCTGCTTCTCAGTGAAATTCCAAGGCACAAACAAGATTTTAGCTAACAGTACAAGGTCAGAAAGCAACTGCAGTTTGTACAGATTTATGCAGTATGAAATAGAATAAATGTGTTAACTCTTTTCCAGCTCTAAATGCACTAAGCATATTGCTAATACACACATTAATACATATTTTTCTAACTTTTCCCCCCTATTAATACTTTTATTCTACTTTCAAAATAAGCATAAACAGTTTGTTTTCTTCTCTTAACCTCTTCCACTCAGGATTTGCAGTTGAGAGTCATTCAGTTTAAACTTATGAAAGCATTTTTAGTCTTTTAACAGTTCTTCAAACTCAGTACTTTGATATAAGGTTTCAGAAAGTGACATGTCTATAAGGTCTTTAATCAGTCTTTTCATGCAGGGGATACCACAACAAACACATACTCCCAGTAGGAGCATACCTACACAAATGGCAATCAGGATGTTCATTAGGATGGTAACCCACCCCCCAAACCATTTCTGGAAAAAGTCCATCAGTGGGTTTGGGCCTGGTTTGGTCATAGCGGACACTTGCTGAATTACCTCAAGATGATTGTCTATCGCGTGTTTATGGTCAGGAATATACGAACAGCATTCTTCTTGGATTAAAGCGCTGGATTAAAGTGCACATACCACCTCTCGCCGCTAGGGTGAAGTCAAGAGCCATGCGGTTTTGGAGCACTACAGTTCTCATAGCATTCAGTTCATCAGTCACCAATTCGAGAGCAGAAAAAGTTGCATTGCTCATTACTTTGAGAAGTTTTGACAGTTTTCTCAGCTCCCAGATCGATTTCACTGCTTCATATGCTGGTAATATGCCTGCCCACGATATAACGCTATCACTCAAGTCCATGTGTGTCAGTCCTTTGCCTAAAGAGTGATGGTCTTTCCAACGCTCATCGATTTGTCCCACTGGATTTACAGGTTTCTTGATGACTTCTCGGACATTTCGAATTTTCCCATGAGGCAAAACTGCAGTGTGTCATATGGCCGGAACCAGGTAACCCAAAAAACAACTGCTGGACCAATTCTCAGGTAACCATTTGTATGCCTTTCTACCACACACAAAGTAACAATCCTCTACTTTAGTAGTAGCCTTGCTACGAATATACACTTGCCCTGCATGAAACATTTTTCTATCAATTATAGACAGCTGTTTATAAAGAACAGAATTATGTTTTACTTCATCAAGTGTTTTGTGCATCAATCCAAGAAATGAATCATAGTTTGTATTACAATAAAGATCTACTTTATCTTTAGTGTAACATCTATAAGGAACAGTCACATTGCAATTGCTCCAACCCACCTGAACAGTATAATTTTTATAAAAACATACAGTTCCCTTTTGTGGAACAGACAAGTGCAATGCTATTTTATCTTGTGCTGTAATGGTTGAGGTATCATAAATCAAGTTCTCCCAGGTCTCATTGACCCTTAGGGGGACTGTAGTCATTAATAACCCCCCGTATGCTGTCGGCAAAGCTGTGCAAATCCAGCAATTCGAAACATTGAAAGTCTCAGCATACACATATTTAATTGCCTGGTAAGTGTTAAAGTTTGGATGCCAGTTTATGAGTAACGCTTCACGTTTATTCAGATCAGTCTGTGTGGCTGGGAAAAGAAAATGCCACAACAAAAAGATTATTGTCACAAATACAGTTAACAGGATGATTATGCAATACTTCTGAGGAAAGGGTTGTTCTGCATTACTGTTTCTTCTGGACTCTATCATTTTTGCTCTTGGCATGTAACAAGATTTTTGTCCACTTCAAAGTTTTTAACTAATTTACAAGTGCGTCAGGTGGATTCAAGAGGCACACTCCGCGATTTTGACTGCAGTGGGTGTTGACAAAAGCACTTGATATGGACCTCCCCACTTTGGAGACACCCAATTCTTCTTTTTGACCACCTTCAGCCAGATCCACGCTCCATGGGGCACTGCCACTTCTAACGGTCTGGTTCGTTCTTTATCTGAAACAGAATTTAACTGCAACAAATGTTTAGAATTTAACAAATTACACATATACTCTGCTAATGTACTGTCAGCTTCCTGGTCTGTGGGCATGAGAGATTTCCACTGAGGTATATAGTAAGCCCTTCCAAAGAGCTTTTCAAAAGCAGTCAATCCTTTTGCATTCAGAACAGTTCTCATGCTCAACAGTGCCTGGGGCAGACAGTGCACCCAGTTTCTCTGCGTTTCTGCTACTAATTTTCTTAGCTAGCTCTTTAAAATCTCATTGTGTCTCTCTACTAGCCCTGCTGATTGAGGGTGATACGCACAATGATTTTTTTAAAGAAATTCCGAAATATCTACTTAGCTGTTGTATGGTCTGGTTCACAAAGTGCGTGCCATTGTCACTGTAGATCCTTTCCAGAATGCCGAATCTAGGGATGATTTCTTTAACAAGAACTTTGGCCACAGTTGTAGCGTCTGGATTTTTAGTCGGAAAGGCTTCCACCCCTCTGGAAAACGTATCTACAATGACAAGACAATGCTTCTTATTTTCACATTTGTTCAGTTCTATAAAATCCATACAGATAGTATGAAATGGATACGGTGGTGTAGGGAAACTCCCTTGCTTGGGCTTTAATGCCCCTTGTGCATGATGTTTATTACAAATGTGGCATACCGCGCAGAATTTTTTAGAGTAATTTGAGAAGCCATATGTCGTGAACACTTGGTTCACCAGCTGTACCATCCCCCCTGTTGAGACATGGCACTGCCCATGGCTCAACAAAGCTGCATATCTAAACAAATTAGATGGCAATATCGGTTTCCTTTCTTTAGAGATGTACAGCCCCTTTTCAAGAATTGCTCCTCGTTTTACCCATCTTTGTTTTTCAGTTTGCGTAGTAAGTGTTTGCATTGTCTTTAACATTTCTAAGTCTAAAATCTCAGAGGGTTGTAATTCCTCATTCAAAAGAAATGCTTCTGAAGCTGCTTGCTTTGCAGCTGTATCAGCTCTCACATTACCTTTTGAAATCCTGTCCTGTTGCTTGGTATGAGCTGTGCATTTACAAATAGCTACTTTCTGAGGTAACTGAATAGATTCTAAAAGATCTAAAATAAACTGTGCATGATTGATTGGTTTGCCAGTAGATGTTATCATTCCTCGATTTTTCCACTGTTATGCAAAAACATGTACAGTAGAAAAAGCATACTGGCTGTCAGTAAAAATGTTCACACATTTACCCTTTGCTAAGGTACATGCCCATGTCAAGGCAATCAATTCTGCTGCCTTTACAGATAAACTATGTCCTGCAGGACCCCTTTTGCATGAGCCGTCCACGTAGTATGTCACCTCGGCATCATCCAAGGGAACATCCGTAACATCTTTTCTAGGCAGTGTCTTTTGCTCAATCACCCGCAGGCAGCTGTGTGGTATGCCATCTGGAGGGGTTGGGAGCAAGGTAGAAGGGTTCAAAGTTGTACATCGTTCGATTGTCATATGAGGTTGGCTCAACAATATAGTCATGCAGGAAAGATGCCTAGCAGGGGAAAGATATTCTACCTTTTCTTGCGGTAAAATAATTGTGGCTGCATGAGGCACTCTCAATGTGAGAGGGTGGAACAACACTACTGAGGCCGAAGCCTGTACTGCCATTGCAGCTGCAACTACTGCTTGTACACAGTGAGGTAAAGACCGTGCCACTGGGTCCAGTTGTGATGAATAATAAGCAATAGGGCGTTGCTTGTCCCCATGCTGCTGTGTTAACACTGATGTCATATAACCTTGCTTACAATCTACAGTTTGGAAAAAACGTTTATGATAGTTTGGTAATCCCAAAACTAATGAGGACGCTATTAACTGTTCCAGTTTGCAGAAAGCAGATTCTGCTTCTGGTGTCCATTGTAGCAAATCCTGTGCTGCCATAGGCTTTTTATAAATCAGGTTAGTCAACGGTGCAGATTCCAAGGCATAGTTTGGAATCCAACTCCGACAAAAATTAGTCGTACCCAGGAAGGACATAATTTCCTTCTTGGTAGTGGGTTTTGGTGCTTGCAAAATCGCTATTTTTCTGTCCTCATCTAATGTGCTACCTTCCTTGGATATTGCATATCCTAGGTATTTAACTTGTTTTTTCCAAAGCTGCAGTTTATTTTTGTTTACTTTATGTCCTTCAGTGGCAAAAAATTGTAATAGCGCTATGGTATCTTCTTTACAATCTTGCTGGGTGGGGGACGCCAGCAGGATATCATCAACATAAAGCAAAATCTGATTACCTCTCGGTGGGGTAAACCCCGCCAAGTTGCTTGCCATTTCTTGTGAGAATATTGTTGGACGTTCACAATACCCCTGTGGTAGTCACGTATATGTATACCTTTTCCCCTGAAATGTGAATGCAAACCAATGCTGACTGTCAGGTTGTATCGGTATCGAAAAGAACGTATTGCTGATATCTACCACAGAAAAATATTTCTGTTGAGGTTTTAAATCATTCAACAGGGTGTGTGGGTCTGGCACTGTAGGTGCCCTTGGTATTACTGCATCATTTACAGCTTGTAAATCTTGAACCATACGCCACTCTCCATTTGCTTTCTTAACAGGAAATAAGGACGTGTTACATGGTGAATCAGGAGATTCCACCAGCACCCCTTCCTTAAGTAAAGCTGCTATAATAGGTTTGATTCCTACCTCTGCATCTTTTCTTAAGGGATACTATCTCTTTTGTGGTCTAAATGCTGACTTTGGTGTAATAGTAACTGGTCCTGCTGTACGAATAAGTCCTACATCTGATTTTCCTGTTGACCAGAGAGTTTCTGGTATGTTCTGTAAAGCATTCTCTTCCTCCTTCAATAGGAGTGCCAATCAGCTGTCTTTGCTAGACTGCAAGTGTACAGCTGGGTGGGTCTGAGTTATCCAGTTCAGCTTCTGCACTTGCATTCCTTGTTCTGATAGTTCTAACTCTGTCTGTTTTTCCCATCTCGTGACTTTTTCTCCTAAGTCTACCCATTTTACATTCTTGTCCTTAGTTAAGCTAACATGTGGTAATCGGTTAGATCTATAGAGTGCAAAGAACTCCTGGGGCAATGAACAGCTGGCTACACTGTTCCCTTCTGTGTCCCAGTACAGATTACATAATACCAATCTGTTTGCACGATTTCTAAACAATTCTTGCTCATATTCCTTATCAGGTCCTGATGTATTACAATAATACAGAGTACAGTGCAACAAATGCTGTTTATCAATGACAAGGGAGGGGAACTTGCTGATGGCTATGTTCATCAACTCTTTGGTTACCACCCCTGGACCAGTTGTAACCAAGTCTTGGCTGTACCAATAAAACATTTCACCCTCCGGTTGCACTGCAAAGGTATCAATTTGTCGCTGTGCTTCCATACCCTGCATAGCTGGAACTACTGCTATATAAAATAGCTGCATAAGGTCTCTGCCCAAGAGGTTTACTGGGCATTTTGCAGGTACAACAATTTTGCTTTTCTGGGTCAATCCTGAAACAGGATCAGTTATCACAATATTATGAGAGAGGGGCTCCCGATACAGCTGTCCATTAGCTGCTTTCACCAATATGTAATCAGGTGACTCTGAATTCTCTGGCAGTTTGGAGGGATGCACCAGGGTCCATGATGCCCCCGAGTCACACAAGAATCTGACTTCCCTCCCTTCTACCATAAGTGTAACTTCTGGTTTTGTATCTGTTAAATAGAGCTCTAAGCTCAATAAAGCCAAATCCAATATTTCATTTTCTTCACTATCCGTGACTTCTTGCACTTCCTCTATTTCTTCTGTCACATTCTCTATTCCGTCCTTTCTGTCCTTTCTCTGCTATCCCTTTCTAGTGATTCCTGACTACCATATAGTCAGTCCTCACCCTCCTTATCTTGTTTTTCTTGCAATCCCTTGCCAAGTGTCCTTTCTTACTGCATTTAAAGCATTCACCCCTTTTCTTTCGCCCTTCAAAGTCCTCTGATCGTTGATCAGATTGTTTGTTTCCCTGGGCATTTTTCTTGCCTTTTTTCCCGGACTGTACTACATATACTTCTGCTCCATCTTCTACAGAAAATACTTGGGTTTTCTTTTTCTTTTTGTTATTAAAATGCCTTTCGGCATGTCTAGCATATTCAAGCAATGACTGTAACCTGCTTGTATGATGATCTACCATGTGTTTTGTAATAAAGCTGCGTATAGGTGCAATACTGCCTTTCAAAAATGCATTCTTTAACTGCTGCTCGTATGGGGAATCGTGTGTCTGATCTTCAGGAACCTGCATTCCACAATGGTTATTAAAACATTCTAATAGTTGGCATAATATCGGTCAATAGCTTCACCTCCTGTAGGATGCATTGATTAATGCAAGTCCAGTCTGCCCTAGGCTTCCATTTTTCAGAGATCCGGTCTGTAAGACCTTTCACTCTGTTGTCTAATTCTGCACTGCTATGTGGGAGGGGCCTGAGCGCAATATCACGGGGATTCCAGTCGCCACTAATCATGAGCCAATCTGGTCCCACAATTTGTCTGACTACTTTTTCTACCTCTTCTCCATTTAGATTATAACTCAGCCTCATTCCTTGCAAATCTTCTAAGAACTTTCTAAAATTAACTTTTGGATGGGAAATTCCCTCAGTGGCTTTCCGGATGTCTTCCGGAGTCCAGGATCTATACACTAGAATAGTTGGGTCCTGACCTTCTTGCCCTGCCTGAGGATTAGGTACTTCTATAAGTGGGCATATTTCTTCTTCACTCATAAATCGTGAATTTCTACCCATTTGATATAACTCAATGTCCCGTTTTGAGTTTCCTGCCCGTGTACGAGACCTGGTCTCGACGGGATCTCTAATAAATGGTTTCGCTTTTGTAGCATCTCTACTCATAGTGACAGCAAGATATCACAGGGGTGGACTAACTCGTTCACTTGCCTCATATTCTGGTAAAGGAGGTGGAGGGGCCAATGCTATTACTAAATTATCTAAAAACATTGCTTTTGAATTATTACTCTTTTGTTCCCTTCGGTTTACTTCCTCAATCCACCTATGTGCCTGAGGAATTCCTAACTGACGTTGCTTTTTTACCCGACCTCTAGAATCGGTTTTAAGCTGTTTGACAAGTGAGGATTTTCTAGTTTACCATCAAATTCATACTTATTAACCCATTTTGAGTAGTATTTAATATTATCAGCACGCTGTGACTGCATGTATTTCGCGTCTTCGGTTAACGGCAGATTTTGGGACCTTTTTGTACAATTATTACCCATCTTGTTCTACCCTTTTAATCGTTACGTAACACCTTATTTTTAACGTGGTACCACGGATGTTTTTATAGTCTCTTCAGAATGACTGCCTACCTGCTCTGTTTCCCTGATCTATGACAAGCCAGTAATCTTTCTGTCCCTGACTTATAAAGTCTCTAACAGAATAAATACAAATCTAGTCCCTGATCTAAAACAGAAAAAAGAAGGTGGATTCACGTTACCTGAGCCTTCGTGATTGATCACCTGGTTTGATTAAACCCGTCCTTCAGTCGCAGATCAGAAAGTGGCTGGCCTCTTTTGTACGACAATTCAGTTGGAGGACTTTTCAAATAAGAAGAACCGATGTGGTTTCTTCCCCGTACGGTTTCAAGCCACCTGGCCTGTCTGATCCCAGGCGAAGTGAAAGTTTCCGGTCCGAAGGACCAATCTGTCAAAGGAAAAAACTTCAAAGACCAATACACATAAGGTTCAGTTAAGGCACTTTAATTTACTTGCAGCAAGGAGACAAAAGCATGCAAATACAAGGATTTGTCTAACTACTAACAGGAAGTATGTTCATTCTAATACTATTTTACAAAACATGGCCTTCTAAGCTGACGTAATCAAACACAACTTTCAGTATTGTTCTACAGCAGATGTTACTTCAGATTTTCTGCTGACATGACTAGATTTGTGAGAAACTTTTCAGAAAAACAACCTTGCCTTGGTGACCATTAATCCGTATACAAGCATCTATTTTACAGTGTTACATTTCAAGGTACTTTTCTAATACAGATACAAGCAAATGCTGATTGCAGTTCATATTTTCAAGCAGTCTTTGTACTAATTATCTGTAACCTCCACAGCTGTGTATTATCTCATGGCACAGCAGAACTTCTTGTCTAAGTTTCATACAAGTAGTATTGTTCTATTCATTATTTTCCTAACGCTAGCAGAAATCACCTGCTTCTCAGTGAATTTCCAAGGCACAAGCAAGATTTTAGCTAACAGTACAAGGTCAGAAAGCAACTGCTTAAAGAAAATGGAGGATAAGCAAAATCTATGCAGACGGTCAAGGATTTTTTACAGGTTCAACCCCCTTGTTTCAGCAAAAATTGGCCAACCAAAAACTGGTCCTTTCCAGCTTCTGTCAGACCACAGAGGGGCAAATACAGACGCCCAAGGGGCAGAGGTCAGTCACAAGGCTCTTACAAGCCTCGACAATGGGGTGCCACAACCCAGAAAGGAGGAGAAGACAGGTCTCAAACTATCAGAAGACAAACACAATGACTTACCCCTCAGACTGCCAAGCAAATCCCTCTTGGCAGCTCCCTTGGGAGGAAAACTAGCACTTTTTGCAGACAACTGGCACATCATCACAAAAGACAAATGGGTCCTAAATATTGTATCTCAAGGATACAGATTCCACTTTCACACTTTACCAAGGATAAAAGGAACGCCAAACCTGCCACCAAATCAATGGGCAGTGGCTCAAAAACAAATTACAGCTCTCATGGACATGAGAGCCATTCAACAGGTTCCTACACAGGAGCAAGGACAAGGATTTTACTCAAGACTCTTTCTAGTTCCCCGAAAGGACAAAGCCTGGAGACCCATTCTGGACCTCTAAATTCTAAATGCATATCTGGAAGTACCCAAATTCAAGATGCTAACACTACAGAAACTTCTTCCCATGCTGGGCAAGAAGGCTTGGCTAGTAACATTGGACCTCAAGGAGGCATACCTACATGTCCCTATCAGACAAAATTGCAGAAGATACCTCCGATTTATAGCAGGCTCAACCCATTACCAATTCTCTGCACTGCCCTTTGGCTTATCTACTGTGCCCAGGGTCTTCACAAAATGCCTGGCACCAGTAATTGCATACTGTAGACAAAGAGCAATTCAAATATATCCATACCTGGACAACTGCCTTATTCAAGCAGAAAGCAAGGACATTCTTTTAAAGCATCTGGCGTTTGTCAAAAACCTATTAAGTTGCCTAGGGTACACAGTAAACGAAAAGAAGTCAAAACTAGTGCCCTCACAAGACATAATATTCCTGGGTGCCAGCTTAAATACAACAGCCCAGATGGCTTATCTCACGCCAGACAAGCAAGGACAACTGACTCAATACTTCAAAATGATGGCAACAAAGACCCAACTCCCTGCAAGAAAAATTCTGCAGGCCTTGGGATTCATGGCATCTTGCATACTACTAATACCATATGCAAAACTGCATATGAGGAAATTACAATGGTACCTGAAAAGCGTATGGACTCAACACAGCCACAGCTTGGAAACAATAATACCACTCATTCCCTGCCTTCAACAGGAGTTTCTATGGTGGGCTCAGGCATGTCATTTCAACAAGGGTCAGCCTTTTACCTTACCCACAGCCAGGCAAACTATAACAACAGATGCATCAGATTATGCCTGGGGAGCACACATGGCAGGACAGTGTATTCAGGCAAATGGTCTGCAGATCAAAGGCATCTACATATCAATCAAAAAGAGATGCTAGCTGTACAAAATGCCCTAACAGCTTTCAAGGACCTCCTACATCCAGGACAACTCCTAATAAAGACGGACAACACCACAGTGATGTGGTACATAAATAAGCAAGGGGGCACACATTCCTACCCCCTATGCAGGCAAGCAATGACCTTGTGGAACACAGCACTGACCTACCACGTTCAACTACAAGCACAATTCCTGCCAGGAAAGAAAAACACATTGGCAGACGATCTAAGCAGAAACATCATAGATCCTCACGAGTGGAAACTAGATCCACAAGTATTCGCAATGATAACTCAAAAATGGGGGTGCCCAGACATAGATCTGTTTGCCTCCCCCCAAAACTACCAACTACAGAAATTTTGCACAAGGACATACCACACACTAGCTTGGAAAGTGGATGCCCTCTCATTCAGTTGGAAAACATTAACAGTGTATGCCTTTCCTCTACTGCCTCTTCTGGCAAAGGTGCTGCTGAAAGCCAGATTAGAGAGGCCACAAATGATACTCATTGCTCCAGACTGGCCACGCCAACACTGGTATCCAATACTAAGGAACATGGCTCAAGGCCCACCATGGATTTTACCTCAAATTCCTCACCTGCTCACTCAGCAAAACAATCAGATTCTACACAGCCAGCTCAAGACTTTAAATCTGGCTACATGGCAAATTACCTAAACAAGCAGTCAACCCTTCTCTCTAAAGCTGTTATGGATGTCATTCTGGAGGCCAGGAGGCCCAGCACCAGGAAAGCCTATTCAGACAAATGGAAAAGGTTCTGCGCCTGGAACCAGGCTAAAGGCCAAAATCCCCTTGTCCCAAATATTCCTCAGATTCTACAATATTTAACTGAGATGTTGCACAAAGGACTTTCCTTTTCATCTATTAAGATCCACGCCTCAGCTATTTCAGCTCAATACAACAGGAATCCTCCTATATTTTCACATCAATTACTAAGACAGTACCTCAGAGGGGCTAAGAACATAAGACCGCCCCGGAGAGCACCAACTTGGGATCTCAACTTTGTTTTGGAAGACCTTACACTACCGCCCTTTGAACCAGCTTTTACAACTGATTTACAGTTACTATCATGGAAAACTGCCCTGCTGCTAGCAATAACTTCAGCACAAAGAGTCTCAGAGCTACAGGCCCTAATGGCAGTGGAGCCTTTCATCATTTTTCATCAAGACAGAGTCGCTTTACGAACTAACCCTTCCTTTATGCCAAAGGTGGTATCCAGTGTGGCCCTAAACCAAACCATTCATTTGCCCACCTTTTATCCAAACCCTCAGAACAAAGGGGAAAGGCTCCTACACTCTTTGGACATTCACAGGCAATTACATTACTACTTGGATAAAACTAAGGCTTTCAGAAAATCTGACCAGTATACTATGCTGCAGGATCACAAGGAAAGGCTATCTCAAAACAGACCATTTCAAAATGGATAGGACATTGTATCCGTTTCTGCTACACACACCATGGGAAACCTGTACCTGGTAACATTAGGCCCCATTCCACCAGGGCTACAGCAACATCAACAGCCTTCCTCAGAGGGGTACCAACCAAGGATATTTTGGAGGCTGCAACTTGGAGTTCAGTGCACACCTTCACCAAGCACTATCACTTACCTCTATATTCTAAAACCAGAGCTGGCTTTGCCACTGCAGTTCTACAGGGCCTATTAGCTTCTCCAAGCCCTGTTTAGTTCCACCGCCCATCCTTAGCTGTGGGATTCAACCCAAGTGTGATGACTGCAGCAGTGTAACACGATGAACATAGTACAGTTTTGTACCTACCATAAATGTAGATGTTCGAGTGTTCGCACTGCTGCAGTCCAGGTTACCCTCCCACCATCCCCTCTGACCTAGCTGAACTTTTCTATACCTTTCTATCCTGTACAACCTTTGTGGTGTATTTGCTCGTAACTGAAGGTATTCCTTTTATTCCTTTTATATGTTTTATTAGCAATATGTATTGCCTGCCTATTTGGGGGCACCTGACATCTGGGGCAAGAAATACTGAAGAAAATGGCATTGGATGCCTCTTATATACCCCTGGCACACTGACGTCAGGGAAGAAGTGACAGCAACTGATGCTGGACCAAGACTTTGGCACTCTGGCCAACTGCGGGACTGCCTGATAGCAGGATAACCCAAGTGTGATGACTGCAGCAGTGTGAACACTCGAACATCTACATTTATGGTAGGTACAAAACTGTACTTTTGCTCTACTGATACAGAGGGGAGATTCATCACTAGATTGGAGAGAAAGAAATGGAGAAGTTCAAGATGAAGGACCAGCACTGGTGGAGTTTTTGATAGAATCTAGAACAGAGGCTGTCGTTAAGAAGGGAATAATAAGTAGAGCATATGGGATATTGCATGATAAGTATTGGAATCAGCCAGAGGAGGTTAGAAAGGATTGGGAAGAGAGATTTGAGGGACAATTCACAGGGAGGCAGTGGGAGAATATATGTATGTTTCCCAAGTATGCAACGAAAGCTAGATGATTTGAGATTTTTGCTTGGAAATGTTTACATAGATATTTTTATACCCCAAGTAGACTTATGGAGAATTTTTCCTCTGGTGGACAGTAGATGTTGGAGGTGTGAAGGGGGAAGAAAGGTAATTGGGAACATGTTATCTGGGTGTGAGGTGAGTTGACAGATTTTAAGGATTCCTTGTGGGATGCACTGTCGGAGATGCTAGGTGGGCAGATTGGTCTGATGAGGGAGATGATTTTTCTGAGCTGTGATACAGAATTGGTATTGCCTAGACATGGTTAGGCCTTGCTGTGTCTAGTAATGGTGGCTACCAAGAGGGTATTTGCTAGAAAGTGGAAATCAAAATCTAGACCAACTATAGTGGAAGTAATGAATATAGTAATAGAGATAAAACAACTGAAATTGAGATCTTTGGAAAAGGGTAGGAACAGACTGCATAGCATAAAATGGGAATTGTGGGAACAATACATACAAAGGAAGCACAAGGTTTAAAAGGTGGCAGGACTTAAATGAGCTATGTAGTGTTTGAATGAGAAAGATTGGATAGATTATAAGTGATGTATAATGTTTGCAATTGGGAGTGTGTCAGTATGTTTTGTGATGTAAAATGCTTGCAACTAGGATTGCCTGTGTGGTTTGTTTTCATTTATATAAATGTCTCCTCCTAAATCACCTATGTAGTAAGTGATGATTTAATAAAGATGTTTAAAAAAGACAGGAACTGAATAATTTATGTAATATTGTTTAGGTTATGTGATATATAGCAATATATGTGAAGTATAATGTTTATGTTAATATAGTTTGATTACTTTTACATGAATGTAAATTTGCCTATGTCACAAGTGATAATTCAATAAAGGTGTTTGGAAAAAAAGAAAAGATACTGCTGATGCTGTTTCCTGAGCACCTGAAACGTGCTTGGCTACACAAACCAAAAATTTACCAGAGGAAGTTAAGGTGGAAATTTTGAAAGTATCTCTAGATAAATAAGTTTTGTTTGAGTCTTTCTCTGCTGAAGCTCTCAAGAAATTATATGAAAGAAGAAAGTTCATGCAAGGGGTTAAACAGATCAGTTCCCTATCCCTAAATATTTCAAACATTTCTCTTCAGTTCCAGGGTCCTTTTATAGAAAGCACTTCAAGAAATCACAACAAAAGTCAGGGAAACAAACTTTTAAAAAGCAGTTGCAGAGCAGTTTAACTCTCCCTCCCCCTCTGCTATCCCCCTGTGTTTCCAGCTTACCTAGATGCATTTGCATCCACCTCAAAGACCTCCAGAATCACAGCCCTCAGCTCCCAAAAGACCTGACCACTTTTACAAGATCCCTGATGAGCACAAATTCCAAGCCACCAATGCCAGATCCTGTAGTCATTGCAGTGGCCCCTGACAAACAGTCCAGACTAATACCTTCCTAATCCCTTCTGCCATCAGGCAAGAACAGCAAGGTCATGGATAGACCATTGAAGTAGATGTACACATCTTCCACACTGGCTTTCAGGGCTATCAATTATCAGACCCGCATGGTCAAATATGCCCTAGACTTGGTTTCTTAGGCATCCTCCTTGCTTTCCTCCATGGCTGACTCTCCCAACAAATCTCAGGTAGCATCTAAGCTGTCCTTAGCATCACAGATTGCCAGACATTCTGTAAAGTGGTGCTATGATGTGGCTGAGGCCTCCACTAGGTCTGCAGCTTCAGCCTCTGTACTACACAGGTATTCCTGGCTCAGGCTTCAGCCCTTTCCTGAGGACTTTAAAACCAAAATCTTAGATGCACCAATTGACAACAAATTCTTGTTTGACAAACAGTCATCTGACCTGTTCAAAAGCCTCCAGGAAAAAAGCAAAGAGCTTCAGGACCTCTAACATTTACTGGTCTTTTCCATCCCCAAATTTTACAGAAACTACCCTGCCAAGACCACCTTTGTCAGAAGGGCCTCAGCCCCATCCACCTCTTCCTCCTCTAGACACAGAAAAGGATTTGTTTATGTATTTAACATTTGTTTACCGGAAAAGTCCGACTTGGAACAAAGCCAATTTTCAGTGGAGGCCCAGGAAGAAATACTCCAAATGCATGTCTTTGTACCATGAGAGGAAACCGGAGCACCCGGAGGAAGCCCACATGAACACAGGGAAGACATGCAGACTCTGCACAAAAGGCACTCCAGCCAAGAATCGAACTGGAGAACCTCTTGCAATGCTACCACTGCACTGTCCAATCTAGAAAGGCACCTTCCCCAAGAGCAACCCCTCCTTAACCCAACCATCAGGCAGCCCTTTCCAGATGGAAACAATAATGCATGACTGCCTCAGCCACCTTCCCCTCTATCCCGCCTCTCTTACTGCCTTCCTCTCTGGAAAAAGTCACTTAAGACCGCTGGGTATAAGCAATAGTGAAAAAAGGATACTTCATGTCCTGGCAGGAAAGGCCCTTTCCACAAGGCAGCTCCTTTCCACCCAAAAAACAGCTTCACCTAATCCCACAGGTCATCCAAGAGCTACTCACTCAAGGGACCACAGAAACCATTCCCTCAGGCCAAGAAGGGAGGGGGTTTTACTCCAGGCTCTTCCTAGTGCCAAAACAGGATGGCCCTTGGAGGCCCATCCTGGATTTGTCCTTCCTAAACCTTTTTCTGAAGGTCTCTTCCTTCAGAATGTTTTCACTACAGAGCCTTCTACTGTTGCCACCCAAAGCGTTCATGGCCACGTTGGACTTGAAGGAGGCATATGTCCACATACCCATCCATCCAAACTACAGAAAGTATTTGTATTTTGCAGGGCCCTCTTCACACAATCAGTTTACTGCTTTGCCCTTGGATTTATCTACTGCACTAAGGGTATTCACAAAGTGCCTAGCCTTAGCAGTAGCCTACTTCAGAACAAAAGGCTTTCAAATCTATCCCTATGTAGATGACCTACTCATCCTAGCAGAAGAGGAAAGCATTCTCAAGAAACACATCATGTTTATTATGTCCCTGCTCCAGAGCTTGGGGTTTACCCTCAACCTGGCAAAATCATCCCTTGCCCCAGCCCAAGACAAAACATTCCTGGGCTGCAAAATAAGAACAAACTTGATGAAGGCTTTCCTTCCTCAGGACAAAGCATCCTCCCTAGTCAACCACTTCAAGGAACTCCTCCTGGTCACCCACATCTCGGCCACGCAGTTCATGCATGTCCTAGGCCTCATGGCAACTACAATCCCTATGATGCCCCTAGCCAGGCTGCAGATGAGAGCTCCTATGGTACCTAAAAATGTCTGGTCACAACACAGCCACCCCCTGGACGTTTCAGGTACCCTTCCTACCCTGCCTGAAGACAGAGTTGAGTTGGTGGATCCAGCAAGTACACCAGAACCCAGGCCTACCTCTGCAACCTACCAACCCAGTGCAGTGCATGCAAACAGATGCCTCCAATCTAGGGTGGGTAGCAACTATGAATGGCCTCAAGGTGCAGACCCAATGGGTGCCCTCCCACCAGAAAAAACAAAACAAAAGGGAGATGACTGTGCCCCTACTCACTCTACAGACCTTCCTCCCTCTAATAAAGCCAGGTCCCCTCCAAATATTCACAGACAATACAACTGTGATATGATAGATCAGCACACAGGGGGAACCAGGTCTTACCTACTGTGCAGGCTAGCAATGCAGACATGGGAGCTAGCCACTCAGCACATCACACTGCAGGTGGCCTATATTCCATCCGAGGGCAACCATCAGGCGGATGCCCTCAGCAGATCCTTCTCTCTTCATCATGAGTGGATGTTGCATAGAGATGTGTTCTTAGACATTGTCTACCAGTGGGGCACACCACAAGTAGATCTGTTTGCCTCCCCCAAAACAAACAATTGCAGCTGTCCTGCTCCAGGGATCCCTCCCAATCAGCCTGGAGAATGGAGGACTTCTCCATCTCATGGACGGGACTGTTCCTTTATCCCTTCCCTCCCTTCCCACCCATTCAGAATGTCCTTCTAAAATTCCAGAGGGACAAGCCAAAAATCTTGCTAGTGACTCCCTATTGGCCAAGGCAGCATTGGTTCCCCCTTCTTCAGTCTCTTACCAATGGCAATCACCACAAGTTGCCTCACAAGGTGGACCTGCTCACACAGCAGAAAAGATTTCTCATTCATCCACACCTGGCAGTGCTCTGCTTAACCCTTTGGGTGATAATCTCTTGATTCCCTTCAGACACTAGTACACAGAGGATGTGCTATCCATCCTGCAGGAGGCCAGGAAACCCACTACTAGGAGATCCTATGTTTCCAAGTAGAAAAGGTTCTCCAAATGGTGTCTCCATAGGCAAAGGGACCCCTTCCAAGTGGATGTTCCACTAGTCCTAGCCTGTGTGTGTGTGAGCTGATAAAATCAGAGTTTTCATATTCTTCAGTGAAAGTCCACTTATCTGCTATTTCTGCCTGCTTACCTTTGGATCCAAATCTTCTTTCCAGGCTGTATGTCAAACTATTTTTAAAAAGGGTTTTCCATGTCAGACCACCAAAGAAACCTATTCCACTTCCTTGGTACTTGAACTATGTACTAGGGAAACTCACAATTGCTTCCTTTGAGCCAGCAAGGTCTGCTTCTCTGCAGATGGAAAACTGTCCTATTAGTTGCCCTTACTTCAGCCAGGAGGGTTTCTGAATTAAACACTCATGGCATCCCCAACCTACAGAATCTTCCACAAAAATAGGGTGACCCTTCGCACCAATCCCTCCTTCATGCCTAAAGTGGTCAGTGAGCTGTCCCTCAATCAGTCCATTCATTTACCCACCTTCTTTCCCTCTCCTCAAAATGACAGTGAGAGGATACTCCACTCCCTTGATGTTCACAGACAATAAATGTTCTAGCTGGACAAAACCAAAGCCATTAGAAAGTCCAGTCAGCTCTTTGTGTCCTTCCACCCCAGGGCCCTGGGCAAGGCTGTATCTAAACAAACTATAACCTCCTGGATATGAAAAACTATTTCCGTCTGCTACTCTTACCATGGCAAAGACTTGCATTACAATTTTAAGGCACATTCTGCAAGAGCAATGGCCTCTTCTGGAGCCTTCCTCAAAGGTCTGGACACAGGCACTATTCTTGAGGCAGCCACATGATCCTGTGTGCATACCTTTAGCAAAAATTACAAATTGGACCATGTCTTCAGGGCCAGAAAAGGATTTGCAAGGGCAATTCTGCATGCATGGATAGATAAACTCTCTCAACTAGGCATCAATCCGTATGTTGCCAGATGGGTAGCTAACTGGCTCACTGAGAGAACTTACCTAGTCAAAATAGGGGAAGCCACCTCAAACAGTAGAACCAAATCGAGTGATGTACCCCAGGGTTCAGTCTTGGGGCCTCTGTTATTTGGGATATACTTTTCTGAGGTGCAGGCCAAAACCAGTGGGCTATGGCTGACCACGTTTTCAGATGACTGTAAGCTGGGAGCTGTCATCAGTTACCCTAGTGACATGGACATCCTCCAAGAGGGTTTCACCCAAACAAATGACTGATGCCAAAAACATGGCCTTGAACTGAATACAAAAAAATGCATCATCATCCCCTTTGGGGAGAGTGACGTATCCACAAATTATCACAATGATATCCTAAGCATGCAGTCAGTTGTGAGGGATTTGGGCACCCAGATTGATAGGAACCTGACTTTTGCCCACCATGTTGCTTCCATTGTATGGAAAGCTTTCTACATGGCCCACCTCATAAGTAAGGATATCTCATGCAGGGACAAGGAGGTCACAACACCCCTGTATTCTTCCCTTATAAGGTCCATTATTGAGTATAATGCCCCATTCATCATGTACCTTGCAAAGCACATGCAGCAGCTGGAGAGGCCACAGAAGTTCCTCACCAGGAGAATCCGGTGCCTTAAAAATCTACCATACAGAGATAGGCTAAAAGCTTTATTTCTCTACTCTGTTTCATACAGACTCCTCACAGGTGACCTCCATCTGGCATACAAGGTGATCTCAAACCCCATGTTCATGGGACTGCTGCATATCCTCAAGTCAAGCTCCACTCAAGTAAACCACACATGTGGCCTCAACTTGGTCTGTGACATCAGTAGGACTTGGTGGGACAGATTTGTGTCCCAGAGACTCCCTCATCTATGGAATAGACTCCCTCTCCATGTCAAGCAGAGTACCTCTTTACCCCTTTTTAAGCACATCCTGGATAACTGGATGGGAAATAAAACAAAATACATCCCTGGGCTTACACCCGTGTCCCTGCTGGACAAGGGGCATTGGGTGCTGATTTGTCTATGCATGGGCTAAACTCTTGGCAAGGCTTATAAGGGCCTCGGGGCCAATAGACTAGTAACTTCTTATGATCCTATGGATTGATCCTATGGATTCCTGGAAACTGCAACCTCTTCCTCCTCTTGAGCTGTGGCACTCTCCCACAGTAAGAATATTGCAACATGGGAATAGAAGGGCATAGATTAGTTGTGTAGAATCTTACCATAACCATAGATGTCCTTCTCTTCCATGTTGCAGTATTCCTTCATACCCACCTACCCCCTTCATTACATTTACCCTGTCAAGATGGCATCTTCCTTGAATTGTTGTCCAACTGGGCAGTCAGTTTGGCGGTCTGTGTGTGCAGATGTCACATTTAAGACCAGTTGTTTATGGCCCTGCATGTGATGTCCCATGCACTTGGCAGCAACCAGGCTTAAGCTTTTGCATAGGAGCCGGATGTTTGGGTCGCTTGAGGCAGAGGATCCCACAGTATGAATACTGCAACATGGAAGAGAAGGACATCTATGGTTACGGTAAGATTTTACACAACTAATCTTTCTGACAAGTTCTGGTACCCTTGGTAAGTGTAAGCATCGCTTGTGAGATGAAACATTTGCAAGCATGGACATGGAAGATGAGACATTTGCAGGCTGGGCTGCCTTTGTCCATTAGAGACATAGGTACCAAACAAAGGATGAATTTTCTATTCCCTACCTATGGTGCTGCAGTAGTGTTGTCACCTCACAGCAAGATGTTGTCCCTTTCCATTCTCAGCTAGATCGTCTTCTGTGTGGAGGCATGCATGAATGGGCGTGCCTTCATTGAAGGTTGTGCGTCAGGGCTGGTAACTCAGCACGTAAAAATCCACTACCAAACATTAGCGGACCGGAGTTCCGCTGTGGTGACTCCTAACCAAAGGACACAACAACAACAACAACCTATTTATCCAAGTTACAGTTGAATTGGGTTATTGGGGAGCTCTGCTTCACATGGACAGGGAACTTAATCTAGAGAAGGGATAGTCTCTGGGATACATAGCTGTCTGTCCAGCAGGTCCTATTCATATCACAAGAAAGTTTAACTCTAGAATGTGTAGTCAATGTGCTGCATGTTTTATGGATATGTAGATCATCATTCAGAGTTTTGGGAGGGATTGATGATGCGTTGTATGCCAGGCATAGACCTCCCTTCAACAGCCTGTTGGAAGTGGAATACACTGATAGGGCTTTAAGTCTGTCTGCACAAGACATGTTATTTACATCCGGTATTCTTTCAGTGAAGAAGCTCTGAGAACGTTCCAGTTATTGAATGTGCCTGGTTAGATACATACCAAATAGGTCATTGTACTCAATGATAGGTCTGAAAAAATGTCCTTTTCTGTCTAAGCTTCATCATTTGTCCTGTATAACTTAGGCTACTGCAACAATGATATAATGATGAACAAAGTATAGTATAGCTGTGTACATAAACTTATTAGTAGGTGTTCAAATGGATCACTGTTGCAGTACAAACACCCTCCTTTCTTGTTTTTCAGTGCCCAGGTTGAGGGTCCCTGTCTTTCTGCCTTCTCCTAGCACATACCTTGACAGGGTTCTATCCTTTCTTGTTTCTGGGGCACAAAAGCTCTGATGTTTGGAACCAGAGTGTCTACATTTGTATATAGGTCCACTCTTGAAGCCCCAATGGATGTGCAGACACATGGAAGGTGTTCTAAAGCTTTGGAAGCTGACAGACATTAGATCATTGGCAGGATACATCCCATATATCTTATGCTACTGCAGCAATCTGTTCAAATATCTACTGTTATGGTAAGTTTGCTTAAACAACTGTACTTTCTCACCAGCTGTCAGTGTGGAGGGCCACACAATTAAAGATGGATCAGGGACATAGTATCAAGAAGCTAGTTATTTGTAACCATTCCCAAGCTGTGGTTTCTCTCCTGTCTTTGACATCTCACCCTGTGAATTTGCTACAGTCAAAATAGAGGCCTAGAACATGCTCCTAAAGAGTTATCCAGAAGGTCCTGGCAGACCAGAGCTAGTCTTTTTACCAAAGTGTTTTTTTGGGTCAGTGGTGGTATTTGGACCTCCAAGATGCATACTTGTTCATCATTGTCTCTAAGAAGTTCAAGTAGTGCCAGCAATTTTCAGTTCCTGACACATTGCTATTTTGTCTTGCCATGGCCTCCAGGGTGTTAACCAAAATAATGTTAGTAGTGTCAGTGGCTGTCAGCCTGAGACTTCAGGACTTTATCTCTAACTGGATGACTGGCTCCTATCATCCCCAGTGATGGACAGTCTTATTGCTTCCTGAGATGCTCTTCTCATGTATTTCCAGTCTTTGGAAATAATGGTGAATACCACAATGCCTCTGTTAATGCACTCTTGGATGCTCTTGCTTGTGGAGCCTTTCATATGCTCTGCATGATGCAGTCACAGATCCACTTTTTAATCCAGAGCAACTTGGAACTTGCAGCTGTCTTCAAGTGCTGGGACTCATGGTTCCTCAGTTTTCATGGTCCTTTATGCCTTGTTCTACAGTGAGGATTTTCCAGTGGACCCTCAAGATACAGTGGGACCAGTTTATAAATCCTCTAGGTGCTTCAAGCAGAATGCTTAGGAAGTGAAAGGAAATCTCTTGTGGGGAAATTTGAAGTCCAGACTCTTCCTTAGCAGACCCTTTGAAGTCCCTGTTGCCCTGGTGACCATGATTACAAATGCCTCTGTTCTCTGTTGAAGGATGTTATTTGGAGCAGATGGTTCAAAGTGCATGGTCAAGCCATAAAGCTAATCTCCAGATCTGTATTCTGGAAATGAGGTCCATTATTCTCATTATGCAAGTGTTCTTGGACTCCATCTACTCTGACTTCATGGTAATGGTTTGGTATATTAAGAAGAAGAGGGGGAATTGTGTCCCTTTGTTGGAGGGCCATGGGAATATAGGAACTGGCTTTTGCTTCCAATTGCCTTCTTGGTGCCTCTCACATCCCTGGGGCAAGCCAGTTGTCTAGCAGGTCACCTCATTTGTTGCCATCTTATGCCACACTAGTGGTTTCTCAGTCATGTGTCATACATGCTGTTCTGTCAGTGGTTTAAAATTTGCTGCAGGCTTTTTGCCTCCCTGACCAACTTTAGACGTAGCTGCTTCTTTTCATTTATTCCTCCATTGAGACAATGTCACAGAGATGCACTTTGTCCAGAAGGGCCCCTGGGACAACTTTATGCCCTTCATTTTCCTTTCTTTCCAAATAACAGAAGGCGGCAAAGTGTTACCGGGCCATGTTCACCCTAATAGCCTCTTTTTGGCACTTTGTGTAGCTGTTCATCATTGCAGTTCTCGTCTATGAGGTCTTGCCTGCAGGTAGCTCAGTGATTGGCCTGACTTTCAGAGATTGTTCCTTCCCTCAGGTACTTTGGGCAGCTTCCTCTGTCCCACTATCACATATGGATATCTGTGGTATAAGAGGTATGTTGCCTGATGCCATCTTATTTTTCCTGCTGTGTAGTTCGGTTGCCCTACTTCCAGAAGATAAGTACCCCATGGAGGAATTTTTCTCGTTTTGCAATGTTTTTTTTTTTTGCATGCCTGATGATGATTCATACTGAGTCATCATTTTATTGTAAAATAGTTTTCTGCTAGGAAACAAATTCACCATAAAGATTTCCATTCAGTCTTTTATTTGCATTGTTCCAGAAGTGAAAGGTTATCCAGATTGTCTGTTGTGTAAAACTGGTATAATGAAATAAGCAAAACCTCTCCAGGATTTCTTGACTCAGAGAGGTACATGTTTGGTTTTACCCTGCTATGGCTTTAGTCAAGGCTTCATGGAGCTTGCCTTTGAAGAGAGAGCTCTCAGGCAAATGTTAATGAGGAGAAATATCAGGAAACCAAGGAGTCTGTCAGACATCTTCTATTTCCTTAGGTCCAGTGTCTTCTCACAAGAAGTGCTTTTCTGCCCATTGTCTTCAGAACCTACTTTTGTTGAAGCTTTTGGCTCAAAAACTGGAGTCTGACACATTTTTTGGCTGAGTACATGACATCCTGGACCAAATACCCTAATTTGCTGGCTGCCACCAAGGCTTTTTCCATGGCACTGGAATCTGATGCTTGTATTGTGATTACAGAGTGGGTAGGCAGGGTCTCCTTAATATTGGTTCATGAGGACATTCCTTGAGAACAAGAGGAGGTGTTGTTCACCTGCTCATTCAAGACAGTTTCCCTAAGTCAGTAAAGTCTAAGTAAAGAGAAACAAAGCCATGCCTAGGTTAAACAGAACCTCAGCCCCATCTACCTCCTAGACTTTTTCTTAACAGCTTTGCCAACTGGCTGAGGACTTTGTCTTAAGTTCAAAACACCAGCTTTTAAAGTCCATGTGTTTTAGCAGCCCTCTCAAAGAAAAGGGAAGAAACTATCTTGGAGGATTTGAACATCAGCGTCTGAAGTAAATTAACCTTTTTTTTTTTTTTTCAAGTGGGTTGGTTCCCTTCTGTGCTTGCCTATGAATGTGACATGAAGGGTAGTCTATCTCCAGATGATATTTCCTTTGGAGACACCCTTAGAGAATTTCTAGCACAAGTCTAAATCATCATAGGACTGTAGTTAATGATCTGCTATTTGGATATGTAGGGTGGAGCTTACATCATGGAGGCAGAAATTCACAAGTATCAGTACTACAACAGTGATCTGTCTGAATATCTACTAAGTTTGACACAGCTATACTTTTCAAGGAAAGCCAAATGTAAGAAGCCACCCATCAACTAGTCTCTGAAGTCCCACACCAGACTTGAACAAGTCTGAACTGCCATTCCCTCATCTCCCACAAGATGACCAAAACTTTGGGAGAAATCCTGGAAGTTATTAGTCAAAAGCAGGATGGACCCTGAGTAACCACTCTTAATCTGAACATATACTGGAGGAGGCATTCCACTCACTCGAGTCATCTTGGGTGCTCCCCTCACCTGATAGGATAGATCTGGTTGGTGACAGAGTCTGTGTAAAAGAATCTTAACATTGCTTTCATACCAGAGAGACCAGACAGGATTCTTCTGACCCCCAAAAGACTAAAAAAAAAAAAAAAATCAAGTAAAAAAACACACCTTCCTTACTAAAGGCTTCAGTCCCCCAGGAAAACTGCAATAAAATATAAAACACTTGTAGTCCAAAAAATGGCAGGTAGTTCCAGTGTACAAAAAATCTTCTTTATTCAACCAGAGACGTATAAGCGCTTTCACAGATAACTTCTGCGGTCTTAACTTCTTCAAAAGCAGGAGGTGACACCAGTGTTGTGTCAGAGTACTGGGTGTTGTGGCAGTTTCCACATAGTCTCCATGTCCAGTTTCTCATGGCAGTATTGCAGTGGACATGCAGAGTACAGTGGAATCAACTTCGGAGCCTTTAGATTTATCTACAGGGATACGCAGGTAGTACTAGGATGATCGCAAATGGTGGCTTCACAAATCCAACCTTTGTAAGGGCAGACCCTATCAGCTACATACCAGATGTGACTTACCACAGATGCCTCCACTAGGTTAAAGGAAGATTGTAGCAGATCATTCTACAGACAAGCTGCTATGCATATTGATACTCTAGAAATGAAAGTAGTCCTTTGGACTGTGTAGGCATTTTGAGGTACTCTCCCCAAGGTTATATGTCCGTCTACACTGACAGTATGGCATTGGTATGAAACTTAAGCAAGGAGGCACCTATTCCTATGCTCTTTACCAGGAGGCCATAAGAATGTGGTAGTGGACCTTTGCATAAATTTCTTTTTGTTAACCAACCATGTCCTAGGACAACCCAAGTCTTGGACAGACTCAGATGTTACCTGCTGATTCTTCATTAGTAGTCTATTAAATATTTTGTGTCCAGAACACTATTCCTGTGTGAGGGAAGCATTGCTTATTACCTATTTCTGTCCCCAACCAGTTTCAAATGCATTCATTTTTCCTTATTCCTTCATTGGAAGAATATCCAGGAGATGACTAAAGTTGCAACAGAGACAAATATGAATCAGGCAGATATAATATATATTTTTTTCAAATGATGTGAAAGAGAATAATTATGGCACTGGACTGCATGGATGTCAATAGACAACTTGGATTGTTATATAAATCAAAAGTGATGAGGAAAGACTGTCAGATGTTTGTGTTTATGCAGCCAGGAGTCTCTGTTCCAGAGTATCTAAAACAGATTATAAACTGCATTAACTTTTGTTGCAGCACAGTAGGATTTTAATAGCTGAGCCTACTGTTCATTTTGTCAGGGCCATTACTGTCTCTTGCTTCTCTTTTAGGACTGTATCCCTGGATAATATGTGTACACTAGCTTTATGGCATTACTGAATACTTTTGCAGGACACTCCATGTTCTAGCTTGTCCCTGAACTGTCAAGTCAGATCATCTTTTAGTACTCCTGTTATTTGGGGTTGTCTTTTATAAAGATTTGTTCATAATGATACTTTGGGACTTTCTGTTGCACATGATAAGGAAATTATAATCTCATAGCAAAGTTATGTTTCTTTTTTTATGATGACAAGCCTGAAGTGTTGGTTCTGCTGTCATAGCAATTCCCTAGCTTGGATAATGCTCTTTTCCATTTGGTGGCTACTGTGTTGGCTTTTGTTGAATTGGGCTACTGCCTTACATGGGCAGATGGGATCTGGCAATTGTGTCCTTAGGACCAGAAGATCATGTGTAAAGGGGAGAATCTTTAATAATTTGGGATAATTCTTGCAGCTGGGCAAACAGTTGCTGATCTTAGGTATGCAGGTAATGAAAATGGGACTACAAGTGCAGTTACATCACGGTACGTACTTGGCTGCATATCTTTTTTTGTCTCAAAAAAGCATAGTTTAAAGGCTTATTATGGGGCCCAAGAGGGTTGGCAATAATGCATGTGAGAGAGTTCAATCTCGCCGTTTGTTCTTACACACGGGTTCGGAGCCGATCCTTGGCTCAGAGTCGGACGCATAGCAAAGCTTTGCATCTTAGAGAAGCTCGAGACCAGGCTATATCTCAACAATCCTCCCTGCCATTACTCAGATCAAGTTTGCCGCTGCAACGGATCACATCGAAAAGACAGCTCGGACCAGAGAAAATTTTGTTGTTCAGATAAGATAATTATTATTTTTACTTAAAAGTTCTTATAGTTATTGGGAATTTAGTTTTTGATCATACTATAGTGTGTGTGTGTGTTATTGTAGTTAGTTCTGTCATTTTTTCATAGGTTTCCCTTTGGGGCCTACCTCTTCTATAACTTATAGCTATATTATATATATATATATATATATATATATATATATATATATATATATATATATATATATTTTTTTTTTCTCTTACTTATAGCTAGTGTTTAAACTTTTTCACAGTAAAAGTGTATTCTGCTGATTATGTCTGAAAAAGCCAAGTCCGGTTTCAAAAGGTGTCAGTGTGGGCAGAAAATGTCCATCACTGACAACCACACTTCCTGTGTCTACGGTCTTGGCCCCCTCCACTTGCAATAGGATTGCTCTATATGCCATTCCTTCAGTGGGAGGGTCATGACAGATAGACGCAGGAAACTTATAGACAGGGGACTTCTTAAGCCTGCTTTCCAGGAGGCTTTGGACAAGTCGGACCAGGCTTCTAAGTCCTCAAAGGGGTCGAAGATGTCGGAGCTCATGTCATCGGCTCCGAGTTCATCTTCGAAAGTTCGTTCGCCGGTTCCACAGACTTCGGGGCCGAGCATCGAACGTTTATCTTTCACTGAGCCCCAGGTCTTGGAACCGGTGTCGGAGCTACCGCCACCTTCCATTCTTCGGTCGGTGCCATCTTCGGCCCCTTCGACCCGATCTTCCAGACCGTTATCCGATACAGATGTGGATCGTGTCATGCAGAAACTTATGGAGAACACGGCCCTTTCCAAGTTGATTGCAGTTTCCTCCCAATTGGTGTCAAAACTAGAAGGCCTCCCTTTATCTCCAACAGGTCCTCCTTCGAGACCCATCCAGTCTTCGGAGCCGGGAGAGGATGAGCCGATGATAGTGGAGCCCTCGGTGCTGAAACCATCCATTGCATGATCGACACCATTGACCTTGACTTCTTTGGAACCTATAGGTGAGTCGCGGAGTCGACGATCTCTCCTTGGTTCCGGGACCGAGAGTCGTACCGACCTTTCGGTGCCGACTCTCATTCTCGGGGCCTCGGTGCAGATTGGCTCAGCTCCATCCTCGGGGTCGAGGCCCATGGGCCCCGTGTCTGGGATTCTTCCATGTTCTTCGGAACCGGGGGAGTCCTCGACCCAAGGTTCAGGGGTTTTTGACCTATGAGGAAGGTTTTGTCTACACAGACAACCACTTCATCAGAGGTGTCTTCTCCCTCCCCTAAGGAGCCGCTCTCTGTTTCTGTTCCTACGACACATCCAAAGCGTAGAGCACCATTGCCTTAGCCACCCCCAGAGGGTGCCCCCTGTTCCTCGGAGGCCTCACCGGAATCCCCCTCCGATGAGGTTCCGAGGAAAAGACTGTGCAAGAGGAGGCACTTGGATTCCCAGCAGGAATCTCTAACATCTGACACTGACTTGGATGAGGAAGAGGGGTCCCCAAAATCCCCCTCCCAGGATGTCTCATTTGCGGACATCTTGGAGATTTTAAAACAGAGGGGTGATTGGCAGTCCCTAGCCCCCACCGAGGACGAGTCGGTGTTGCTGAAGGCTTTTGGTGCTCAACCTTCTACCTCCTGGGTTACTCCGCCCTTCGATGAATTAATGGATTTAATTGCTCGAAGGGCGTGGGAGACACTGGACACAGTGGGACCGGTCCCTCGAAAACCAAGCAAGTTTATCACCGCTCCCCAGGACAAGACTTATCTCACCAAAGGAGTCCCGGTTGACGCTATGGTGGTGGCTGCAGCCACTAAAAAGGAGATGTCTGACTCTTCCTCTTCTGTTCATCCTCCTAATAAGGATTCTAGGACTATGGACAGATATGGGAAGCGTGTTTTTAGTTCAGCGACTTTTTCCATGCGTTCGCTAAACTATTTGACACACTTTACATGTCTACAGAGGGATCTCATCAAGGAGCTGAGAGATACCCTCCAGGGTAACACAGATGCTGCTGTTTCAGATAAGGTAACAGCACAGCTTAACACCCTTACCTCCATAGTGAACTCGTCCATGAGGCTCATCTCGTATGCTGCTGAAGGGTCAAGTAGAGCCGCAGCTTCAGCGATTGCTCTACGAAGACAATCCTGGATGCGGCTGTGCTCATTTGCAGAAGCCTTCAAGTCTTCCTTCGCCAACGTCCCCTTTGATGGTGCCACTCTTTTTGGGCCCAAAGTGAAAGAGACACTAACTCGGTGTGAGCAAGAAGGAAAGACTCTGTCTGCTGTTGGAGTCCGTTTTTCCGCTCCATCTAGACCGTACCCCAAAGGGCAACGAAACAGAAAAATGTGGTTCCGTAAAACTCAGGGATCTTTCCAGGCCACACAGAGTGATCCCCCCCCCCAGAGGCAGAGGGGGGGGGCAGAAATGGAAGACGTTGCCCCGGCGGCAGAGGGGGTCCGCAGAACCAAGGCGACAGGGATCCTATCCCTGGTAAGCCTTTCCAGCACTCCTGAACGGGGGCCCGACTGTCCTGCTCTGGAGGCAGTCGGGGGTCGCTTTATACCCACAGGCCTGGCTAACTCTCACCTCAGACTCCTGGGTAAAAAGCATTGTAACCAGAGGATACAAAATCCCCTTCATGTCAACTCCACCCCAACAAAGAAGGTTTCCAGATGTGCCACCCCGTCTGTGAGGCCCAGCAGCAATAGAAATTTCAAAGCTGCTCAAAAAAAGAGTCATTCAGCCAGTCCCGGTGGACCAAAAAGGATCCGGAACTTACTCAAGGTTCTTTTTAGTTCCAAAAAAGACAGGGGACTGGAGACCCATTTTGGATCTCAGCAATCTCAATACCTTCGTGAAGAAGGAAAAGTTCCGGATGGTCACGCTTCAATCGATCCTTCCATTTTTGCAGAAGGACGACTGGATGTGCTCGATAGATCTCAAGGACATGTACTACCACATCAAGATGGCCAGACCGTCCAGAGATCACCTGCGCTTCCGGCTGGGAGCCAGTCACTTTCAATTTTGAGCCCTGCCCTTTGGGCTCACCTCAGCCCCCAGGGTATTCACCAAATGCATGGCAGTGGTAGCGTCTCACTTGAGATGTCTAGGATTCCGGGTGTTTCCCTATCTGGACGACTGGCTCCTCACCGCCACCACCGAGCGTCGCCTCATACAAGCCAGAGACTATACAGTCAACCTTTGTTCCCACCTAGGGATTTCCATAAACTTCGAAAAATCTGCCTTACTGCCCTCACAGCATATTTCATTCATCGTAGCAGACCTAGATATGCGCTTAACACTGGTAAAGCTCCCTCCAATAAGGGCTTCATCCCTCAAGGAACAGGTTCTTCTTCTACTGCAAAGCAGGAAAGCCCCAGCCAAACTAGTGTTGAAGGTTTTGGGACTCATGGCAGCGTCCCTGATTGCAGTTCCTATGGGGAGATTGTACATGAGGCTCCTCCAATGGCTGCTGTTCACGCAGTGGTCGTTCCAGCAGTTACCCCTAACGCACGAGATTCTGATAACAGATTCTTGCAAGCGAGACCTCTCATGGTGGGTGTACAGTCAGGATCTCACTATGGGTCATCCATTTGTTCTACCGAATCCGACGGCCACGATAACCATGGACGCTTCCCTGATAGGGTGGGGGGGACTATTTCAGGGAAGAACAGTCCAAGGGGAATGGTCCAACATGGAGTACAACCTGCACATAAATGTTCTGGAAATGAGGGCAGTGTTCTTGGTGTTGCAACACTTTCAAACCCTCCTACCTCTAGGAACAGTAGCAGTTCAGACAGACAGCATGTCTGTAGTCTGGTACATAAACAAACAAGGGGGAACCAGATCTTACCCATTATGCAGAGAGGCCATGAGAATTTGGCAATGGGCAGAGTCCACGGGGCGCTTTCTGATAGCAACGCACATCCCGGGGTCATCCAATGTCATTGCAGACAGGTTGAGCAGAGCCATCCTGTTACCTCATGAGTGGTCCCTCAAGCTACAGGTGGCGGAAAGAATTTTCCGCAGATGGGGCCAACCTTGCTGCGATCTATTCGCCTCCCCGATGAATACCAAATGCAGAAGCTATTTTGCCCTTCTACCCCCTCCAGGGGATGTCCCCAGGGACGCACTGATACACGATTGGCCCCCGGGTCTCCTATGTGCATTTCCACCTACCCCCTTGATTCCCAAATTTCTTCAGAAAGCCATGAACCTGGAAAGGACAATTATACTCATAGCCCCATTCTGGCCTCGACAGATATGGTTCCCCTTTCTTCGAGCCCATCAGACAGAGGAACCATGGATCCTGGACCCAGTACCAGATCTACTGACACATCCGTTGGGAGTTCCTCACCCATCTCTTCTATCCCTCAAACTAGCAGCTTGGCTGCTCCACTTCCCCGCCTAGCCAGGTCTGATCTACTTTCTCCGGCAGTTCAACGCATTTTGGTTGCCTCTCATAAGGCTTCCACTACAAAACTCTACAGGAGTAAATGGAAATGCTTTGTGTACTGGGCATCTAGCCAACACTTGGACCCCCTGGTATCTCCTTTACATAAAGTTCTAGAATTTCTATCCATCCTTTTCCACAAAGGAGCTTCTACTTCCACACTAAGAGTACAGTTGGCGGCCATATCCAACTTCCATGTTGGTGAGGACGGTTCTTCTATTATGTCCCACAGGCTTTGTAAGGCTTTTATGAAAGGTTCCTTCCATCTTCGACCGCCCATCAGAGACCCTTTATTCCCATGGAATTTAAATTTGTTATTGTCGCAACTAATGTTGCCACCCTTCGAACCAGCCTCTTCTTGCCTCCTGAAGTTTTTGTCGTGGAAGACTCTTTTTCTTGTAGCGGTTACTTCAGCTCGAAGAGTGTCAGAGCTGCAAGCACTATCAGTCAAACCACCTTACTTAATTTTCCACCCAGATAGAGTTTCCTTATGAACAAACCCATCTTTCCTTCCTAAGGTATGTTCTGTCATAAATATTAATCAGTCCATTGAACTCCCTACCTTTTTCAAAAACCATACCAGCAAGTTGGAATATATGCTGCACAAGTTAGATGTCCACAGACAACTAAGATTTTATTTGGACAGGACTACGGATTACAGAAAAACAGATCAACTTTTTGTTGCGTTTGCAGACAATAAAAAGGGCATGGCAGTTACAAAACGTACACTTTCTAAATGGCTTACTGATTGTATAGCTTTTGTGTATTCTAAGTCGAATCAGGCCTTGCCCACCAAACCTAAGGGCCATTCTACTAGATCCGTTTCCACTTCCTTGGCTCATGCAGCTCGCCTGCCTTTGGACACGATTTGTGCAGCAGCCACGTGGTCTAAACCACATACTTTCATCGCTCATTATAGAGTTGACAAAGCCTCCAAAGACAGGACATCTTTTGGTTCCACTGTGCTCAGGAACATTCTTCCATGAGTCACTCAGGGTGATGGAGCTAGGGACACTACCCGTGTGTAAGAAAAAACGGCAAGATTTAACACTCTCACATAAAGAAGTTATGTTCTTACCATAACGTTCCATGTGGAGTGTTCATCTCGCCTTTGTTCTTACATTCCCTCCCTTCCCTCCCTCACGTGTTTGGAAGAACGAGTAGGACTAGAGTCTGGTCCACATGCCTTAACCTCTTCCGGGTATATTGCCTTTTACCTCATGGGGTATATTTCGCTACCCTTTAGTTAATTTATCAGTGAGATAGTGTCTCTGAATTTTTGTGGCTGTATGTAAACTTAGCACCTGAGGTTTATGGTTGGTCTGGTTTGCTTGCAAACTAGATCTGAGTAATGGCAGGGAGGATTGTGGGATATAGCCTGGTTTCGAGCTTCTCTAAGATGCAAAGCTTTGCTATGCGGCCAACTCGGAGCCGAGGATCGGCTCCGAACCCGTGTGTAAGAACAAAGGCGAGATGAACACTCCACATGGAACGTTATGGTAAGAACATAACTTCTTTTTAAGGTTTTTACCTCACAAATAGAGGATACAGGATTTGATTCTCACCTTTAAAAAGGAAATTGGCTAAGCTTAAAATGGTCCACAAGAACAGTTAGCCTAGTACTTAACTATGAAGGTGGTTTGTTCATCACAAAGCAATTTTTTTCCTTTCTGTGTTTGGGAGTTCTGGATGTGCTGTTTGGATCTGGATGATGCCCATGTATAAGCAGGTCAGACTAAGACATCTAAGTTTCCTACTTACTAGGAGTCTGTTAATCCCATTCATTACCCATGTAAACCATGTTACTCAGTTACTACTTAATCTACATTGTCTCCAGAAAATCGCACAATAGTGGGGGTGATGTACCTGCAGGTGAGTTGCTGAACTTTTTTTTACCCATGACTCCTAGATCATGGATTGTGATTTTTGTCTGTTCACCCAGGTTTAGCATTTCAGTGAACCAGACCAAGTTACAGTTTCCTCCCACTTAGTCTGTTATGTTCCTATGTTGCATTTAAACACAATATGTTTCCATATCACTGACACAGTATTCTTCACCTAAGGGATATCCTGCCAAGGATAGCCCATCATCCTGCCAGTATACCAAAGCCTTCAGCTGTTATAGGTGCCATACGCCACACGTATGCTCCCCATGCAGGACATAGGCCATAAAGGTGACATATGGATGCAAACACACACACTTGTTTGCTGCCAGTCTGAACGCCATTATTGTACATTAGTGTGAGCACCCTTCTGCTGTGCTGGTTACCAAATCTTTTTTTTATTAAGATAAATGTCCTGTTGGGGTTTCTTCTCTTCATTTTATTCTTGTTTTGTGTTGTGTTCATGTCATCCAGAAAGGGAAAATGTTAGTGTGGCAAGCAGATTCCCCATAAAGAACATCACGACCAGTGTTTTTTTTTTGCTTGAGTGCTTCTCATGGTCATAGGTCTGCCAGGCATTAGTGTCTAAAACCTTATGTAGTTGCCTGTTCTCATTGACCATATACCTTGAGAAGCATCTTAAGCTGGTGGTTCTGGGTGTGATGGTGGAATCCTCCAGTTCCAAAGGCAAGCTGTTTGCCAAGAAAAAGGCCAAAATATCAGGCCTGATCCGGCTGCTGTTCAGTCTCCCCAGATGTCTCTCTAAAGGCTGGTGAAAGCCCTGACAACCATCCTTTACTTGCTTTGGATTCCTCTGCTGAGACCCTGTCAAAGGCTGGCATGGTTCCAAATTCAAGCATGTCCTCTGAGGATTTTCACAACATCTGTACTTGACGTTGAGGGGGAACCCCAGCAAATAATATCCGAGTGAGGGGTAATACTCAGATTTTTAGTGAGGGAAGAAATTCTTACCACTATTATATAGAGTCACATCAGGTGTCTGAGCCCTC
Organism: Protopterus annectens; assembly: GCF_019279795.1. Classification (NCBI taxonomy): domain Eukaryota; kingdom Metazoa; phylum Chordata; order Ceratodontiformes; family Protopteridae; genus Protopterus; species Protopterus annectens. The sequence goes on from NC_056747.1 coordinate 975,575,706, forward strand.
CAACAGTCTCTCAAGCAGACATCATTCAGAAAAAGAAACCAAAGACAAAGCATATATTCCCTGTTGTAAAGGATCCCCAGAGTGAAGGGCAGGATTTCACTAAGGATTCATTTAATACTGTGATGGCCTTGAAGCCTTCTCAATGAGTTTCTGTACCTGATCCCCCCGGTCTTCCACTCCTACTAAGAGTCCTAGAGAATTGGACTTCTCAGATGAGGAATTGGACTCTGGGGAAGAATCCTTGGTGTATTCTTCCCAAATTCCTTCCCCTTTAGACTGTGGTTCAGAGGTAAAGGATTTTTTAAGTACAGACTCCCCTTTAGAAGAGTTGTCTTTTGTAGATACCATTGTCAGCATGATGGACTATTTTAAGTGGGATTGTTCCAAAGTCTCTGATATTAAAAAAAAAGTACTATGAGCTCCTGCATATTGAATCTTCCCAAACTATATGCTGTTCCTCCTGTTTTGGCTGCCATTTTGGATACCTGCTTTGCGGATTCAGTAGCACCTAATGCTCAGCTTTCAGCATCAAAGAAGCCTGATACATTCTACAAGGTGCCTCAGGAATGCAAATTTGCTTGTGTCAAGTTTAGTTATGGAGAAGAATTATTTGTCATTGGCGAATAGAGGTCTCTTAATAGTGTAAGGCTGAATGATGGAGTGAAGAGATGGGCATTTTTTGGGTCTGTGCAGTAGTTTGAAGGTTGTAATTGTGAGTACAGTTTAGTTTTAGACAGAAGCAGTGATCTTTATTATTGGTGGTTGTGAATGTGGGTACTTTATTGAAGCATTGTTCTAATATGGCTGACAGAGAGGAGTTGAGATTGGTTAAGATAGGGAATTAATATAGTAGTGTGGGGAGTAGAAAAAGTAGCTATGTTGTCTAGCAAAGTCAGTAAGGTAGTTTTACTCTATAGAAGCTGCCTAGTTTTTGGGGTGTTTTCTTTATGGCTTGCTGAAAGTAAAGATCAGATTTCAGGCAGTCCTCTATAATCATGCCTAGTAGTTTGATGTGGGTTACCAGTTCTATATTGGTCTTGTTGGAGGACGCTATATTAAAAGTATTGCTTTGGGAAGAGAGTGAGTTGGAGTGAAAAGTAGTAGTTTTTTTTTTTTTTTTGCTTTTGTTTTTATATATTTTTTTATTTATTTTATTCAGGAGGAGTTGTTGAACTTTTTTGGAGAAGGATTTCTGAGTGAGTGTTTGTAGCATGGGAAGTATCCTAGCAGCACATATCAAAGTAGAGTCATACTATGGTGGCCTCTTCGGCTGCTATTTTTAGGTCATGGTAAATTAAATAGTAGTGGTTCTAGGATGGAGCCTTGCGGGACTCTGACAGATATAGGAAGGAAAGAGGAGAAATCATTCTGCCATTTCACTGCTTGGGAATTGTTAGTTTGGTAACTAAGAAACCAGATAAGTGAAGTGAGTGATAACTCATAGGAATAGAGTGCTGGAGGTCAGGGAACAATAAGCAAAGTATAAAGTCAAGAAAGGTGTTTGATAAGGACAGAAGGGTAGCAGTTTCAGAATTAAAGACCATGGTAAGAATAAGTAAAACCATTGCTACATTGACAGGTATGACAGTATGTACACATTTTATTGCCATTAGGATTACTTTGAGAAACATACGAGAGTTGATACCATTGGGGTCA
>NC_056747.1:975602361-975609861 GCF_019279795.1 Protopterus annectens
ATTTATATAGTTCATCATTAATGTAGCCCATGTCCTTACATTCACATATTTCCTTGGAAATTTGTTTTTGCATATGAAAAACAGCATCCCTGTTTATAATTTCATAGGCTTCATCTTTAAGCAATTCAAGCATTTTATGTTGGTAGTAAACAGTATCCATGACAACAATGGGGCCACCTTTGTCGGCTGGACATATGGTGATCTCTGATCTATTCTTCAGAGATCTTAAAGCTGCTAATTCTGAAGCCGTCAAATTGCCAGAGGCTTGAGAGGTGTGGAAAGGATGGGTGGCATAAAGACTGTTTTCCACAGCTTTAACGAAAATTTCCACGTTGTTATGTGGAGGGGGTATGTAAGTACTCTTATTCCGCAAAGTGGTAACATCACTGATATTACTGTCATTGAACAAAAGTTTCAGATTGATATTTCGAGCAAATGATCTTAAAGCTATAACAGCTTGACTAAGGTCCATATCTGAAGAAGGAATGAAAGACATACCTTTATTTAGGAGTTCCTTTTCATGTTGAGTCAGGTCATACTTTGAGATATTTAAGACCAATGAATCTAGTTCCAAAAATTTTGGAGCGTTGTTTGTTTGTTGTTGCACAGGGGTTATTTCCTTCTTCTTGGCTCCCCGGTAATTGTCGAAGTCTAAAGACCTCTTTCTGTTTGTGCGTATTGGAAAAGGAGCTTCCACTGGATTATGGGTTTCAATCCTATCCATCTGAATTTTCCTCCTAACTGCACTTGCTAAATTGGTGTTACCAGTTAACAGAGGAGGAATGGCTGAGTTATGTGGGACAATGTTGTCATTGTTATTCTCACTGGGTGTAGTATAAACCGAGGAAGAAGCAGTAGTGTCCTCAGGGGAAAGAAGATTGCCTGGTAGTTTGCCAGTCTCATTTCCTGTCTCACATGTATGAAAAACATTGTTGGAATCCTTGTGATTCAAGTCCAAGGACTGGACTTTTGTTGTTGTAGTAATAACCTGTGATCTCCCTTCGGAGCTGTGCGTTATAGCTGCAGCGTTATTCCTTGTTCCTGTGGTGTTTTCCCTTATTGTGTTTGTGTTGTTGGTATTAGTATTTCGTACAAAATGTGATGGACGTTGGCGAGACATAGATTGTTGTTCGTTGTTCGATCGAGGCCACACAAAAATGTTATGTGAGGCAAAATCATGTATGTCTCGTTGCAGTTTCCTTCTTTTGCTATCATGTAGGTTTCGTTCATATCTTGAAATCCGATCCAATAATCCTTGGGTAAATAATTCAGTGTAGTTGTCCCCACATACACTAAGCATTTTGTCCTGTTGTTCCAGGATGCTCTTTTTTAATTCTTCCTCCATCGGTTTAAAGAAATCAATTAATAATTGAATATAGGCTCTGCTAGCTGCTCGCTAATTTGCTGCCATTTCTGTAGTAATACAGGGTAGGTGTTTCCATAGGTAGGCATGTTCAAAATACGTAGGCCACGCGGTATGACCCCTTTTGTGATACATGCCTCCATATGGTAACGTTGAGCTTGTAGTCTCTTAAATCTATAAAAAGTATCCTCCATGTCTTTTTTAAGAGACTGAATAATGGCTTCATTTGCTGGTGCAAATTCCTCATTGTTAGCAACAAATTCCCCATCATAATTCACCAAGGGATTTGTGTTGTCTTCTAGTGCACCTATAAGTCTAGTATTGCTAGTTATTATCAGTGGGGCTGCATTTGCTCCATTACTGTTTTCCCTTTCCATTTACAAAGATCCCAAAGTTAGTGATAAATGTAATACAAAAAACCAAGTCCCAATAGAAGAATAAATTATATAAACAAACCCAAAAAGCCAAACGTAGTGTGTAGCGTCGTTATAAGTCCAAAAATAAGCAAGCGTTAGGTAACGCAAACACTCTTGATGGAAAGAAACTAGTTGGATAAAGAAATACCTTGTGGTTGCTAAACACACGCTGTAAAACCATTAAACAAAGAGTCCACCATCCAAACGTAGTATGTAGCGTGTTTAGAAGTTCACGAGGTAGACAAGTATTAAATAGCGTAAGCCCTCGTAGTAAATGAATGCTTGCTGAATGAAAGATGTTGTGTTGTTGCTGAACGCAAAATAATTAGAGCATTGAACAGAAACCACCATGGAATTTTCAGTAATACACGCCAAAGTTCATTTTTGCTGTAATCCAAGGGATAGTAGGTTGTTGTTCCGTGCAAACAGATAATGCTCAGCCATTTTTAAAATATGAAGACTTCTTTATTGAAATACTTTAAAAGGTTAGCGCTTTCGCGGGAAAAATTAACACACCCGCTTCATCAGACAACAAAAGAACTTATTCCTGCCCTATTTAAAGGGCAGGAAAAGGAAATGACATCATAAAAACAGCCATTGTAGCCCTGAAACCATATATAAAGAAATTAAAATACAAGCATAAAATGTATATATAATATATAAAAAATATATATATGTCATATATAAAAATAACCAAGACACATCGCAATATTTCATTGAAGTATTGTAAAGGCCTGCATTTAGTTGTGTAATAAACAATAGATAAAAAACACTATTTAACAATGTTATTAAGAATAATAGTATTGAGTAAATATAGATATAAATATAACTATGCATATGTAAATATAAATGTAATAAATATGTTTGTATATGAAAATATATTGTAAATGTAGTAATAAATATAATAAATGAATAAATAAATGGTGAATAATGATAATGATAAAAATAATTGTAGTAAACATAACCAAGAATATATACATGTAAATGTAATAGAATAAATGTTAAATATATCATGAATTGTTGTATATACGTGTGTATATGCTGGCACATGAAAAAGTTCCAATGAATAAATATGTAGAATGTGATCTATAAATGTCATAAGATATACAAGAATAAGGATGTGCTAAGTGAATGCAAATGTAAATGTAGATCACAAGTGCGAAAGCGCATATATGCTTTGTTAAAAATGTTAGATGTGTATAAATATAAAATATAAATATGGCCTGTAGAAATGTAGAAAATCAAGATATTAAATGATAGTGTAATGTTAGTGTAATTTCCTGCTTTTCAGATACGGTTTAATGGAAACAGTTCCATTCAAGCCTTTTCCTCTGTGAGCTGATAGTCTGCATATCCATTCTAACTCCGCCAACTCAGTGCGATTAATAAGATCACCTAGTCTAGTACTTTCTTATTGGACATGCAGCACTTGATAAAGAAAGACATGTGTTGGTCCTTCGGCAGGAGTATGTTTAGCCAAGGCACTATAATCCTGCCCCCTGGTCAAGCAATAACTATGATCTCTTATTCGCTCTCTGAGAGATCTGTTCATTTTTCCAACATAGAACACAAAGCAGCTAGTACAATGGGCCACGTATACCACGTTTTTGGTAGTACAAGTGCTATCACATTTAATAGTCCAAAGATACCTAGTATCAGGATGTCTAAAATAGTGGGATTCGTCTATAGAGTTACATTGAAGGCATGCCCCACATTTTTTAGTATGTTCGAATCCTGTAAATGGAACAAATTTGTGGATCCTGCCACACAAGTGTTGTTTTAAGGTTTTCATGTTTTTGAAAGAAAACCTGGGTGTGGTGCCTACAATGTTTCCCACTTTTTCATCAACTATGAGAATGTTCCAGTTTTTTGTAATGGCAGTCTGTATTACATTCAAGTTATCACTGAATGGAAGAATGATAGATATTTGTCCTGATGGTATCTTGGTAGGTAGGTGGTTGTTGTATTCAATCAAATTGGAAAAATATGGTTGAGCACTTGTTTCCCTAAGATGAGTCATGTTATTGTACACTCTGTTGATTTCCTTTCATGAATAACCTCTGCTGACAAGGCCTTCTCTTAATGTATCCATGTCCTGTTCATAATAGGGGTCTAGGGTGGAAAGTCGAGAGACCTTCATTGCCTGACCCTTTACGATGTTGTTGAAGACACGTGGGTTGTGCATGCTTTGTCTATGCAGAAAGGCAGGTCTGTAGCATTCTTTGCGGTGAACTCGTGTATGCACTTCATTATTGATCTTAAATATTGTTATATCCAGGAAGTCTATTGAAGTGTAAGAATGTCTCATTGTGAACTTCAAAAAAGTGCTGTTTGTGTTCAGTGTGTCAAAGAATTTTTTGAAGGACTCAGAGGTACCCTTCCATAGGAAGAACAAGTCGTCCACAAACCGTTTATAGAACAAGATGTCAGTATTGCTTATTATGTAGTCATTCTCAAAGGCTGCCATGACCAGGTTTGCATAGCTGTTCGCACAGATTGTGCCCATCGCTACACCAGTTGTTTGTCTATAACACATGTCATCAAAAAGGAAAACATTGTTTTCTAAGACCAGTTCCATCATTAAAACCAAAAAGTCTGTCTTGTTTTGTGTATACCCCATATGCTGTATCAAGTAGGTTCTAAACATATTTAACCCATCATGGTTCGGGATACAGGTAAAGAGCGATTTGACATCCATAGTTGCAAATAAAATAGTATTCAAGTTTAGATTAACCCAACTATTTAAACATGTATACAGATCCTGTAGAAATTGTTTCGAGTCTTTCAGGATAAATGGTGACTTAGCCAAAACAACTTTTAATTCATGTTCTAGGTATAGTGATATGGGTTCAGTTAGCCAGCCTGAGCTGGCTACAATGGGCCTCAGTTCAGGCTGGTATAAGTTTTTGTGAACTTTGGGTAGTCCTGATATAGTAGGTATCAAAGGACATGTAATGTTCAAATATTTATATAGTTCATCATTAATGTAGCCCATGTCCTTACATTCACATATTTCCTTGGAAATTTGTTCTTGCATATGAAAAACAGCATCCCTGTTTATAATTTCATAGGCTTCATCTTTAAGCAATTCAAGCATTTTATGTTGGTAGTAAACAGTATCCATGACAACAATGGGGCCACCTTTGTCGGCTGGACGTATGGTGATCTCTGATCTATTCTTCAGAGATCTTAAAGCTGCTAATTCTGAAGCCGTCAAATTGCCAGAGGCTTGAGAGGTGTGGAAAGGATAGGTGGCATAAAGACTGTTTTCCACAGCTTTAACGAAAATTTCCACGTTGTTATGTGGAGGGGGTATGTAAGTACTCTTATTCCGCAAAGTGGTAACATCACTAATATTACTGTCATTGAACAAAAGTTTCAGATTGATATTTCGAGCAAATGATCTTAAAGCTATAACAGCTTGACTAAGGTCCATATCTGAAGAAGGAATGAAAGACATACCTTTATTTAGGAGTTCCTTTTCATGTTGAGTCAGGTCATACTTTGAGATATTTAAGACCAATGAATCTAGTTCCAAAAATTTTGGAGCGTTGTTTGTTGTTGTTGCACAGGGGTTATTTCCTTCTTCTTGGCTCCCCGGTAATTGTCGAAGTCTAAAGACCTCTTTCTGTTTGTGCGTATTGGAAAAGGAGCTTCCACTGGATTATGGCTTTCAATCCTATCCATCTGAATTTTCCTCCTAACTGCACTTGCTAAATTGGTGTTACCAGTTAACAGAGGAGGAATGGCTGAGTTATGTGGGACAATGTTGTCATTGTTATTCTCACTGGGTGTAGTATAAACCGAGGAAGAAGCAGTAGTGTCCTCAGGGGAAAGAAGATTGCCTGGTAGTTTGCCAGTCTCATTTCCTGTCTCACATGTACGAAAAACATTGTTAGAATCCTTGTGATTCAAGTCCAAGGACTGGACTTTTGTTGTTGTAGTAATAACCTGTGATCTTCCTTCGGAGCTGTGCGTTATAGCTGCAGCGTTATTCCTTGTTCCTGCGGTGTTTTCCCTTATTGTGTTTGTGTTGTTGGTATTAGTATTTCGTATATATATGTATGTATGTGTGTGTGTGTGTGTGTGTGTGTGTGTGTGTGTGTGTGTGTGTGTGTGTGTGTGTGTGTGTGTATACATATATATATATATATATATATATATATATATATGTGTGTGTGTGTGTATGTGTGGGATTATATCTTAGTTAGGAGGGCCAGTTTGAAGGAGATTGGAGACTGTAGAGTGGTGACGGAGAGAAGTAAACCCAACAAAAATTTGGGGGGGGCCACCCTTTTTTTTCTGGGCGTTTTTTGGTGATCTTTTTGGATTCCTATTTCTTTTTTCCCAGGAGATTTTTTAAAAAGCCTGCTAAAAATTTTCGGGGGGAAATTTTTTTTTGGGCTTTTGGCCCCCCCCCCCCCCCCCCCCCCCCCCCCCCCCCCCCCCCCCCCTCCCCCCCCCCCCCGGGGGGGGGGGGGGGGGGGGGGGGGGGGGGGGGGGGGGGGGGGGCCGGGGGGGGGGGGGGGGGGGGGGGGGGGGGGGGGGGGGGGGGGGGGGGGGGGGGGGGGGGGGGGGGGGGGGGGGGGGGGGGGGGGGGTTGGGAGATGGGGGTGGAATAATTTTTACAGGAAATTTACGAGGGGGGGTTGGGAAAGGAAGTGGTAAAAAAACGAAAGGGGGTCTTTGGCAAAGAGATTTTTTGGGAAAAAGGTTTTAAAGGCTATAAAGTTGATAAAGGTTTAACTAAGGGGGGAAAAAAAGGCCCTTACCATTTAGGGGGGCCCTTTAAAGTTGAGCAGGTAAATTTAAATAAAGGGAAATGAAAACTATTCCAAAAATTTTGGGGTTTTTTGGAAAGGGGGTTACCTTTTTGGGGTTTGTAAATTAAAGAGTTTGGGGGGAAAAAAGGGGTTAGGGTTTGGGGGGTTTAACCCATAATCAAATTTTTCCCAAAGGGGGAAATTGGGTTACCATTAAAGGGGAAATGGAAGGGGAAATGTTCCCCAATTGACTCCCCTTGTGGAAAGAAGGGGGTGTTTAGGGAAAGGAGTGGATTTTTCCAGTTTTTTTGTTTTAATTTGAAACCCTTGGAAAGTAAGAGGATTTTGGGGGGAAAAAGTGTTTTGGGGTTACCTTTTTTGGGTTTTTTTTTGTGGGTTTTTATAATACGGGGGGTAAAATATGTAAGATGGTTTTTGGGGGTGTGGGGGTTGGGGTGGGATTATATAATATTTTATAAAAAAATAAATTATTTTGTTGGATTTTGTGGGAAAACAGGGGAAGGGATTTTGTTTGGTTTTGTAGACAAGAAAGCTTAAGGGGCCAGAAAGGGGATTGGGGGTTTGTAGGAAAATTTGGTTAAAAGAAGAAGAGGAAGGAAAGTTAGGGAGGGAAAAGTGGTAAAATTGCTTTGGGAGAGGATTAAATTTAAAAGGGTGGGGGTGGGTTACAAAAGGGATCAAAGACCTTTTTTTTTGAAAGGTGTTGGACCATTGGGACAGAAAAGGATGAAAAGGACCCCTGGGGGAAAACTATAAAAAAGGGTTTGGGAAAAAGAAGTGAGAAAAAGGAAAAGAAGGGAAAAGGGTGGGAAAGGAGATGGCATCAGAAAGAAGAGGAAAAAAGGTTTGGAACTAAAAGAAAAGGTGTAAAAGGGAAAAGGGAAAGGGGAAAAGGTGAGGGAAATGAAAAGGAAAAGAGGTTTGGGAAGGTGGTTTT
>NC_056747.1:975612361-975614861 GCF_019279795.1 Protopterus annectens
TGTGTGTGTGTGTTTTGTGTTTGTGTTAAAATATATATATATATATATATAATAATATGTGTGTTGTTTTTTTGGGTTACATTAAATTAAATTAAATTAAATTGTGTGTGTTTGTGGTTGTGTGTGTTTTTGGTGTCCCCATATTAATATATATATTATATATATATAAAAATAATTTTAAAATTTATTGGGGTGTGTGTGGGGGTGATACCAATTTTATTCCCTTGTGTTGTTGGTGGGATAATATCCCAGGTGTTGTGTGTATATACATATATATTACAATATAATAAGGTGTGGTTTTGTACATCCATATATATATATATTAAAATACTTCAATATTCCAGGGGTGTTTGTTTGGGGTAAAGCTCGGGTTAAAATATATATATAAATATTTATTAAAAAAATGTGGTTTTGTTGGGTTTGTGTGTGTTTGTTGGTTTGTGTGTGTTATATATCCCTATCCATATATATTGTGGGGGTGTGATACATATTTTGTGGTGATATATCCCATATATATAATAATGTTGTGTGTAACCAGATAATAATAATTATTTATTATTGAGGGGGGTATATATGAATATTTATCATTTAATATGGGGTTTTTGGTGTTGTGAAAATACATAAATAAAATACATCATATATATATAGTGTTTTTTGTTGTGTTGAATTAAAATATTAACTGGTGTGTTTTGTGGGTTAAAAATTAATTTTATTATAATTTTTGTTTGTGTTGGTGTGTCATATATATATATATTAAATTTATATAAATGTGTGTGTGTGTGTGTGTGTGTGTGTGTGTGTGTGTGTTTTTGTGTGTTGGTTAATAAAAGACCAGAGGGGTTTGGGTTGGTTTAAATTTGTTTTTAAAACTTCCAAAATCCCCACAAAAGGTTCCAAAATCCTGATTTTCCGAACCCCAAATTGGCCTGTTTGGGTTTGCATGTTTTATTTTGCCCCTTGGGGGTTTCTCCCATGCCCAAAAAACATGCTGAGTGTTTATCTCAAACTCACCAATGAATGGAGCTGTGGGCAGAAAGACTCTACATGGTGCCCTGGGGAAGAGTTGAAAGACCAACCACTTTGGGCATCTTGTGGGGGAGTATGGTCAAGATAGGAGAACAGGATCAAAAACTCCCCCAGGGCGGCTAGCCCCCGATGAAAAATATGGCTCTAGGTGATTTGGTCATGTTGTTGTCCCCAAAAATTGGGCATGGGTAGTTCCCTGATAAGTGGGTTGAGGCCCCGCCTACTCTGACCCATGCCAGGGACCCATGCTAATGGGGGGGGGTATTTTGTGCCCTATTGGCCAGTGTGTCCCCCAATAAACCACAGCCCTGGGTCAATAGGCTACTGGCTGGGGGTTTCAGTTGCCCAGTCTGCGTTACCTGGGATAGCTCTGTTGAGTGAAAGCTGGACATAAAACCAACCAACCAACCTGCCAAACATGAACTGAGAATTGCTCGCTTAATGTGGTTTCACACGGAGAGTTTGGAAGTGGATGACATGATGATACAGAGGAGGCTGGACATCCTATGTATCCAAGGGGAGATGGAAGGGCAGTGAAAAAAGCCACTTGGCTTGGGATCCAGACTCCTACTCAGGTGGTGGAAAAGGCTAGAAATGGTGTAGGAATTGTGGTGAGACAGAGGCTTCAAAAGGGCATTGAGGGATATCATCAAAAAACAGACTCATGGAAATCAGACTCCAGTGTAATGATGGGGTTATTCATAATCTCAGCCTATCCCCCACAGCAGGGTTGTGATAGTGAGGAAAAGAGTGCATTCAGACAGCAGTTGCAGGACCTACTAGATAAAGCAGGACAACATGAATTGGTGTTGATAATGGGTGACTTAAATGCACATATCGGGACAGACAGAGCAGGATATGAGGACTGCCTGGGTCCACATGGGGTGGAGCAATAGGAATAAAGAAAGAGAAGCCATTCTAGACTTCTGTCTGGCAAATGGCTTGATAGTAGCCAACACATGGTTCAGAAAGAGAGACAGTCACAAGATCACATACAAGAGTAGCCAACATGCAACTCAGGTAGACTTCCTCCTAGTAAGAAAAAGGCACTGGGGTTGAATCCATGATTGCAAAGTCATCCCCAGTGAAACAGTCGGTTCACAGCATAAACCAGTAGTTGCCACAATCAGCTGCAAGCAGTGGTCAGAGAAGGCTCTAAGGTCAACAGAGACCAGGCTGGGAAAACCTGGAAGTTAAATGGGAGAAAGTACAACAGTTCAAGGAATTATTTAGGGCTCTAGCACCCCAAGAAGGGGGAAATAGGTTTGGGGTTGAAGAAGGTGGCAGTGCCTAAAAAAAGCATGTGTTAGGACTACAGAAAAAATATGTGGGAGCCAGGTATGGAAATAAGGTACATAAGGAAAGCTGGTGGTGGAATGCAGAAATCCCGGAATCAAAAAAAGAAGGAGTGCAGGAAGAAGGGGGGATTGAAAAGACTGACCAAATAGGAAGGACTACTGGTTGGCTAACAAAG
>NC_056747.1:975629861-975634861 GCF_019279795.1 Protopterus annectens
TTTCACTAGACAAAATTCTCCAATTATTAGTCAATATACTCCTGATGTTTTGCATATCCCTGCTAATAGGTAAAGCAAAACTAGATGACCAACTGTCATCATCATCAGTAGAACTGTTTCTGTTAGGTACAAAACCATATCTTAAAATGGGTTTAAATCTACTATGCCTGTTACATCTAATATCATTCCTGATACTGTTAACCAAATGAAAAGGATAATTTTTCTGCATGAAGAGCGAAGATAAAATATCACATTCAATTTCAAAAATAGTATCATCACTTATTAATCTGGATAATCTAACAAACTTTCCTTTTACTACGTTCCTCTTCATGAACCAAGAGTGTTGACTGTTGTAGTCCAAATAGCTGTTTCTATAGGTTTTCTTCCGATAAATGTTGGAAGAGAGGACACCAGAAGTTTTTTTGATAGATAAGGTGGTATCTATAAATGACATAGTGAGACCCTTCCCTGCTAAAACAAACTTGAAGGAATCCAATACTCTCAGACAAGGAATTAATGAATAACTCAAGCTGCTTGTCAGAGTCCTTCCAAGCAAAAAATACGTCATCAATAAATGGCAATAATGTTCTGTAAGTTCAAAACCAGGGAGGTGTACAAGGGTATCTAATTCCCATTCACTCAGTACTACATTTGCAAAAGCTGGGGCCATTTTAGTGCCCATGGCAACTCCTCTAATTTGTTTGAAGATGTTATTATTAAAATGAAAGAAATTATTGTCTAAAACCAAAGTCATGAGAGTGTGTAAGGTGTCAATTCTGGCTTTAGGAAACTTCATGAACTTGTGTAGAAAATGTTTAACATAATTAAATCCTTCCTGGTGGGGAATGCTAGTGTATAAGGCTACTGCATCAAGTGTAACTAAGATCTTCCCCATACCATTAATACTAGAGCCAAGTAACTTATTTAAAAAATCCCAGGAATCTTTAAAATAGAAAGGATTGGACTGAGCTATAGGGTTTAAAACAAAATCAACATATTGGGCTATGCTTTCTGTTTTGGTTTTAATGTTAGAAATAATTAGTCTGAAAGGAGGATTACAACTATCTTTGTGTATTTGAGGAATACCAAAAAGTCTACCTAAACAAAGATGTGGGGTGTGCATAAATAGAAATTCCTCATAAGAAATATCATGGTTTCTAACTAAAGAATTAAGTACTTTGTCAATGTGTGCAAAAATATTGTAAACAGTGTCTAAGGTAACTCTTTCATAAAAAATCATCATTAAACAAGGTTTCTTCAGTCTTGGTAATGTATTTATCCTGACACATAAGAACAACTCCCGTCCCCTTGTCTACCTTCATAATCCCCAAATTATCATCAGTAACTAAGTCCAAAAGTGCTATCCTCTCATTTTGATTAAGATTGAACCATTTGTCATGGCAGTTAGCATTAATAAGATGTCTAATGTCATTTTCACATACTCTAATGAAGGCAGAGATAGTGTTGTGTAGGGGAGGGTTAAATAAACTTTTTTTGCGTAATACAGAACAGTTAACATTAATACCAGTATGGTGATTCACATGACCATCCAAACAAGCAGGAACACTAGAACTTCCAAGAGTGGTGTTTACATCATTAATCTCGTGCAGAGGAGTAGATAAAGACAAATCCTGTTGTTGAGAGTCAGAAACAGAATTTTTAGAGTCAAAGTCACTGAGTAAAACTTGTAGATTCAACTTCCTGGCAAAAAGTCTTAAGTCCATAAGTAGATTTAGGAGTTTAGCTCTCTGCGCTGAGGCAAATGAATGTCCTTTCCTCAACACCTTGAGATGATCCTCAGATAACTTTTTACCTGACAAGTTCAGTAGAAACAGAATTGTCAGTAGACATGATCTGATGATGAGGAGAAGACAAACCAAACAATTTAGGAGTGGTTACTTGTAACTGCTCCTGGTCATAATGTGCCTGGGTGGAATATGGTACCCAATCTTTCCTAAGCCCTGTCTCTTTAAAGTGTTCCCTTCTGTGCCAAACTCTCTTGGCTTTTCTCTTCTCTTGTGGTAGAGAGGTAGCTGAGGGATAAGAGGTGGAGTGGGTGGAAGAGAAGTGACTAAAAAATTAGTCCTAGGTATAATAGGGGTGGTAGAAGAGACAGTGGGAAAATGGAAAGAAGTGGACGGAACAGGAGAAGAGACAGGAGGAGGAGGTCTAACTGCACCAAAGGGATTAGGAGGAGGAGGTCTAACTGCACCAAAGGGATTATGAAGGGGGGGGGATTCTTGAAAATCAAATCTGGATCTGCACCCATTGAAATCAGGTAAACTGCGGGGAGTGGAAACAGGAATCCTGTTATTGGAAGAAGGAACAGAGTTAAAAGGGTGGTGTGAAGCTGGAGTGCTGACTGGTGTCTGGAAACCAGGGGAAGTGTCAGACATAGGAAGATTGGGTGCAAAATTATTAGAAGAAATAAGGTTACCAAAGGAACTGTCCGAGACCGGGAGTCTGGGAAAAAATGGTTAGTACCAAAGGAACTATCCGAGACAGAGTGTCTGGGAGTAATATGGTTAGTAGGATGAGAAGGTTGGACAAAACTGTTATTCCTATTAATGCTTCTGTTATCCCAAACATCAGATGGTCTCACACAGATGTCTCTAGAGTTAAAAGTATTAGCTCTGTGGTTATTTCTGTGGTTATGCCTGTTGTTAGAGGATCCAAAGTGGTTGCCTCCGATGTTTCGGAAATTGTTACCCCTGTTGTTCCAGGTGTTGGAGGGAACAAAGTGGTTAGGTCTATTCCTGGAAAAGTGACTGTAAGAATTGTGAGGTGAAAAGTCAGAGTCTGAAGGTCTAATTTCATCAAAAGAAAAAGACCTAATGGGGTAAGCTGAATTTGACTTGTATTGAGAAATATCTCTGTGTAGTTTGTGTTTCTTTTTAGCGATAACTGTCAAAACATGTCTGGAAAGCTTGGCTGTAATGGAATTGTACACTGGTTTAATAAAAAGAAACTGGGGGTGCTGCAAAATAGAGGAGTTAAGAGACTCAATTTGCAATCTGAGATCATTAAGCTTGACTGTGTTATCCTTTTGAATAACCTTGAGGGAGGATAAACCAACATCATTATATAAATTGCTAAGATCTTGATGCAATTGTGAGTTAAAAACAGTCCTATTAGGGAACTTACAAAAAAGGAGCCCTTTAGGTACAATGCGCAATGACAGACATGCTTCTAAATATAAATTGTCTAACTCAATACTTTTAAACACCATTAATAACCTCTCAAGTCTGAAAACCAAAGGTTTACATTCAGAAAAGTCATTAGAGAGTCTGTTAGGTGGTAAAGTAGTTCTGGCTATAAACGGGGACACACCTGTAGACAAAAAAGGATTAAAGGATTCATGTTCATGGAGAAAACACATAATCTCATTGTCCGGAGAAGGATATTTCTGACTCTCAACAACAGGATTTGTCTTTATCTACTCCTCGGCACTAGACTAATGATGTAAACACCACTCCTGGAAGTTCTAGTGTTCCTGCTTGTTTGGATGGTCATGTGAATCACCATACTGGTATTAATGTTAACTGTTCTGCATTATGCAATAAAAGTTTATTTAACCCTCCCCTACACGACACTATGTCTGCCTTCATGAGAGTATGTGAAAATGACATTAGACATCTTATTAATTCTAACTGCCATGACAAATGGTTCAGTCTTAATCAAAATGAGAGATTAGCACTTATGGACTTAGTTAATGATGACAATTTGAGGATTATGAAGGCAGACAAGGGGACGGGAGTTGTTCTTATGTGTCAGGATAAATACATTACCAAGATTGAAGAAACCTTGTTTAATGATGATTTTTATGAAAGAGTTACCTTAATATTTTTGCACACATTGACAAAGTACTTAATTCTTTAGTTAGAAACCATGATATTTCTTATGAGGAATTTCTATTTATGCACACCCCACATCCTTGTTTAGGTAGACTTTTTGGTATTCCTAAAATACACAAAGATGGTTGAAATCCTCCTTTCAGACTAATTATTTCTAACAATAAAACCAAAACAGAAAGCATAGCCCAATATGTTGATTTTGTTTTAAACCCTATAGCGCAATCCAATACTTTCTATATTAAAGATTCCTGGGATTTTTTAAATAAGTTACATGACTCTAGTTTTAATGGTATGGGGAAGATCTTAGTTACACTTGATGTAGTAGCTTTATACACTAGCATTCCCCACCAGGAAGGGCTTCATTATGTTAAACATTTAATACACAAGTTCATGAAGTTTCCTAAAGCCAGAATTGACACCTTACACACTCTCATGACTTTGGTTTTAGACAATAATTTCTTTCATTTTAATAATAACATCTTCAAACAAGTTAGAGGAGTTGCCATGGGCACTAAAATGGCCCCAGCTTTTGCAAATGTACTACTGAGTGAATGGGAATTAGATACCCTTGTACACCTCCCTGGTTTTGAACTTACAGAACATTATTGCCATTTTATTGACGACATATTTTTTGCTTGGAAGAGCTCTGACAAGCAGCTTGAGTTATTCATTAATTCCTTGTCTGAGAGTATTGGATTCCTTCAACTTGTTTTAGCAGGGAAGGGTCCCACTCTGTCTTTTTTCGATACCACCTTATCTATAGAAAAAACTTCTGGTGTCCTCTCTTCCAACAATTTTAGGAAGAAAACATATAGAAACAGCTATTGGGAGTACAACAGTCAACACCCTTGGTTCATGAAGAGGAACGTAGTAAAAGGACAGTTTGTTAGATTATCCAGATTAATAAGTGATGATACTATTTTTGAAATTGAATGTGATAGTTTATCTTCACTCTTCATGCAGAAAAATTATCCTTTTCATTTGGTTAACAGTATCAGGAATTATATTAGATGTAACAGGCACAGTAGATTTAAACCCATTTTAAGATATGGTTTTGTACCTAACAGAAACAGTTCTACTGATGATGATGGCATCAACCCTTATGTTGGTCATCTAGTTTTGCTTTACCTATTAGCAGGGATATGC
>NC_056747.1:975647361-975654861 GCF_019279795.1 Protopterus annectens
ATGATGAAATGTTGTGTCATCTGAGCATAACCGGGACAATCTCAGGGCTTGTCCCTTAACTATATTTAAGAAAGTTCTGGGATGATGCATACTGTCTGTAGCCAAATAAGAAGCCCTGTAACACTGTTTCCTAAAAATAGTCGTATGTATTGTGCCTGATTCCTTATATACAGTTGCATCCAAAAAATCTATTTTGGTGTTGGAATAATTCATTGTGAATTTCAAGAACCCATCAAGGCTATTAATATGCGACAAAAAAGATGTCAATTCATCAGTAGAGCCACGCCATAGGAGAAAGAGGTCATCCACGAAACGTCTAAAAAAGACTATGTTGGAACATTTCATTATGACCTCCTTCTCCCACACTGCCAATACTAGATTGGCATATGAGTTGGCGCAGCTCGTGCCCATGGCCACACCTACAGACTGTCTAAATACTTTATCAAGAAAGACAAAGTAATTGTTCTCAAGTACTATTTCCAGAAGGAGGGCCAAAAAATCTGCCTCAACCTCATTAAAATAATCATACATGAGTTTCCTGACCCATTCAACTCCCACATCATTTGGTATGCAAGTAAAAAGTGATGTGACATCCATAGTCACTAAACACAATTCATTTACATTATCTGTACCATGCACAAATGCATACAAGTCTGTTAAAAAATGTCCCGTATCTTTCAAGACATAATCATATTGTTGCAACAGCAACTTCAGTTTGTAGTCCAGGTAGATAGAGATGGGCTGAGTCACCCATCCTTCACCTGCTACAATCGGTCTAAAAGGCGGAATGGTCGCATGCTTGTGTATTTTAGGCAGTCCACTGATGCGAGGTATAATAGGAAAATCTACATGAAAATAATCATATACCTCTTTGGTCAAAAGACCTAAAGATAGACAGTCATTTAATGTCTTAGATATATTATTGCAGCAGAGCTCTACTGCATCCAAAGTACTGGATTCATAAGCATCAGTGTCGAGCATGCGAGATATAGAATTAACATAGAACTCTCTGTTCAGTACAACAATAAGGCCGCCTTTATCGGCAGGCCTTATAATAATATCATGATTGTTCTTCAAGGATGTTAGCGCATCATGATGTATTCAGTCAAAGTCACCAAAACAGTCATAGGAATCACAGTTATGAGCTCGGTATAAGTCATTTTCAACAGCTTTCACAAAAAGCTCAAGGTTCGATGCAAGCCTAGGATTAATGTTGCTCCTTTTCTTAAAAGGCAATTCAACCATGTTGTCAGACTCCTTAAATAGTAATTTTAAATTCACATTCCTAATAAAAAGTCTGATAGCTAGTAAATAATCATTCAAACCTGCTTTTTTATTAGGTATGTAGGACAGTCCTTTTTCCAAAAATCGAAGTCTCAGTTGTACTCAATTCATATCCTGAGATATTCCAGACTAACGATTCGAATGCGTCTTCTGTTTGTATATGTTGGTCTGTCTCTCCATCCTGTTGTCTACACGCTTGGCCCCTACATCTGTATCCTGGTTGATCGATCTTTTCCTTCCCACTCTGATAGGGAGTGGGACTAATGGAAAATCCTCCGGTTCTCCTGGTCTCAGTCTATCCAGTTGTATCTTCCGTCTTACAACTGTACCCGTTTTTGAGGTACCCGCCTCTCCTGCAACAGCCGAGGCAGCCCGCTCCTCGGCTGGCGTAAAGTATAATGAAGTGACTGACTTAGGGCTAGATAAGCCTGGGTTGTTTCTATCCACCCCTGTCATGGAAGAAACACTGTCACCCACTAGTCCAGCGGCATCAGTCAACTTTTCTTCATCCATCTTCATTTTATCATTGTTGATGGAAACAGCATTCACGGATGCTACAATATCCTTTGTTGCCGGATGCTGCATATTACTATTGCCACGGCCCTGCATATTCAATGTTGTCACTGTTCTTGGCCAAACAAACACATGGTTAGATTCAAAGTCATTCCTATCTCGATTCAACTTTTTCCGTTTTTGCATTAATAAATTGTTGCCATAACGTGTTACTCTTTCTATAGTATCCTGTAAAAAAGCATCTGTTGATTCGTTGCCCATGAGCTGCTCCAATTTAATTTGTTGATCTATTAACATGTCTAACAGTTCCTGTTCTTTCGGTTTGAAATAATCTATTAGCAATTGCATATAAGACATGCTCGCTTGAAGATTGATTCTTTGCCAGCGTGCCAATAGATCAGGATACATGTTGCCATAGGTCGGCATGTTTAAGACTCGTAGGCCCCTAGGTATAACTTTTAGCTGTATGCTTGCTTCCATATGGTGTCGTTGGCATTGCAAGCGTTTATACCTAAACATGTTATTCTCTAAGTCTCTTTTAATTTGTTTGATGTGGATTTCTTTATCTACATCAATGGGTTCCATACCTAGTTCATCTTGTTCCATTCCGTCTGTATTTAACAAAGGGTTTACAACATCCTTTAATACGTTACACAGCAAACCTATGGTTCCCATAGCTGTTCTCTCCAATCTTAATCCAGACACTGTCATTTCAGGCATTGCGTCCATTACAAAACGAAAAATATAAGAAATACGTCCCAAAAAGACCCACAAGTTCGTATATAACAACACAGATCCCAATGAACGCAATGGATACAACGCAAATTTCTTGTAAATTCGATAAATATATCCAACAAATAATGTACGAATAAAAAATTGTTTAATAGAAAACGTTAGCGCTATCGCGGTTTCCCGCTTCATCAGATGTTACATTTTTAAAATACTTAAACACAACTTATATAACAATCACGTCACATCCTGTAATGTATATTTGATGAAATACGGAAAAGTTTTACATGTGATGCGCTGTTTTAAAATAGTACTATAATTTATAAAGGAAATGATGTTGAAGGGGTGTATGTTAGGATGTGACGTGATTGTTATATAAGTTGTGTTTAAGTATTTTAAAAATGTAACATCTGATGAAGCGGGAAACCGCGATAGCGCTAACGTTTTCTATTAAACAATTTTTTATTCGTACATTATTTGTTGGATATATTTATCGAATTTACAAGAAATTTGCGTTGTATCCATTGCGTTCATTGGGATCTGTGTTGTTTTATATATATATATATATATATATATATATATATATATATATATATATATATTTGTGTGTATATATATATATATATATATATATATATTTTTGTATATATATATATATATATCTGTGTATATATATGTATATATATATATATATATATATATATATATATATATATATATATATATTTGTATAGCTGTACTGGAGGGAATGAGTTAATACTAGAGCAAGTGCACACCTTCACCCAATCTTCCAGCACCCCCCTTGAAGTGGAAGAACTGAAATGGCAGGTAGAACTCAGGGTAGACATCTCCCCAGGCCTTAATGGCAATTTAAACATTGAATGCCTCTTAAAATGGCTCAGGTAAGACACGCGAGGTTAACACACCTCCACAATTAAGCAATTAAGTGTTTAAGCAATTAACATATCTCCTCCTCTACTAAAGTACTCTATAAATACCGCATGTAAAGCAAAACTAAGTAGATCTCTGAAGAATTTCATTGTGCTAAATAAAAGCAGTGAACGGAAGCGCTTAAATCTACTAAACAGTGTCAGCATGTTATTTCTCCAGACAGGCCACAGCAAGATATATATATATATATATATATATATATATATATATATATATATATATATATATATATATATCTATACAGAAATGTTAAAACACTCATTTATATACCCCACATGGTACAGAACTACAATTCCCATGTGAAGTGCAAAATGTAAAACTTCCAAGGCAAGGGACCAACGAAATCAATTGGGTCAGTTGCAGTTATTTGAAAAGTAGTCTGGTCTAACAGTGTCGCAACTGTTAATCAACAGTGTGAGTATGGGGGCACGTTTACTCAGCCCAGACTAGTACATAGAGGCTGGAGGAGGTGACAACATTCAAGGGGGGTAAATTAGCTGCTGGGGAATCATGTGAATAAACAGGAAAAAGAGGGTAAGCAGGGATAAGGGAATGTATGTTCATGTGTTCATGAACAGGGGTATGGGAAGGTCTGTTCATAGAGTTCCTTCTTTTAATGTTGCCCCTTCTATTCCCTCCCCTTCCTTCCCACATACTATGACTACTTCTAATTTGGCACCAACTTTAACACTTCCCACTTTACCAACTTTGCCTTCTCAGTCTGTGGCCACTAACCCTTTATGTGCAGTGAACCAACTCCCTTCATTAGTCAATGATATTGAACCTTTTTTACCTCAAACCACACAGAAAGTCAATACATCCAGACAGAGTCAAAGAGGCAGAGGGAATACATTTTTTTACAACACTCGTGCCAGCCTTCAGAGACAAAGGGCACTGTCCAATCTTCAGGACCACCCTTCTCCCTCATTACAAGCCTTGTAATTGTTTCACCAGCAACCTCCCTATGGCCAGAGGTACCCCCAGAGGGCGTCCAAGGAGAATGTTCCCTTGACAACCAGCACAGTTGTCCCTTGTATCCTGGATACTGCAACCTCCGAGGTGTTTAACCTCACATATAGAAATTTGTCCTGCCATACCATTCAAGTTTTAAAAAAGGGCTTTACGTTCATCCCCTCACAGAGGGCTGAACTTCAGTCTCTGCTTTTGGTCTACGTCTTTATCTCAGGAAACTTAACTTAAAATTAATTTGTGAGAAAGTCTCTGAACTAGACACTGATCTCAATGATGTGATTCTTAATCTCCCTCGCAAACGCAGCTTGTTCAATCCACCTTTAAATAATACTTTGCAGATTTTTTAAAACTATGTGAAAAAGACTTTCGTAACCTACTCAGCCACCCAAGCCCCCATAAGTGGTTTAACCGCTCTAAAGAAGAAGCCATTGAGCTTAGACAACTACAAAGAGACAAATCCCTCAGAATTATGACCACTGATAAGGGTACAGGGATAGTACTGATTGAACAGCAATGCTATATTTCCACTCTACAGGATGACCTAAGTAACAGCAACTACTATACCATAGTACGTCAGATGTCAATCGAGGATTCAAAAAGATTGATAGATCTCGCAAATCACTTTTGAGACAACAGCTGATTTCTATGGAAGAGGCAGAATTTATGGAGGTTCCTTGTCCACAATTGGAGAAACTCTTTGGCATACCCAAATTACATAAAGATTCAGTTAACCCTCCTTTTCGGCATATAGTGTCTAATCACAAAACCAAGATGGAAAAAAATTCAGAATTTCTTGACTGGACACTTAACCCCATTGTGCAGAAATCAAAATTTTACTTACGGGATTCCTGGGATTTCTTAAATCTTCTCTATTTAAATCCACCCACGTCAAAAGACATTTTACTAGTAACTTTAGACATAGAGGCCCTCTATACTAACATCCCCCGTAAAGAAGGTATAGAATTTCTTCAATCCTATTTATCATTACACACTGGCCCTAGTCCACAGAAAATAACTACAATTTGTACTCTTACTTCTTTGGTACTGGAAGGTAACGTTTTCTACTTTAACAATGCAATATATCAACAAGTCAGAGGAGAGGCAATGGGGTCAAAAATGGCCCCTGCCTTCGCTATTTTAGTATTAGCAGCCTGGGAATCTAATTCTTTGGAACATTTACCTGATTTCAAGTTTGTAAAAATATACAAGAGGTGCATAGATGATGTGTTTTTTCTATGGGAATGTGGTGAGCAACGTTTATCCAATTTCCTGGATGCCATTTCAGAATCTATTCCATTTCTAAAATTCAAATTGGCTTCTTGTGGCAAACAGGCTGACTTTCTTGACACACACATTACTTGAATACTACTAATATGAGTTGGATGTCTACTGTACACAGGAAAACTACTTTTAGAAATAATTATCTGGACTATAGTAGCATGCACCCACGTTTCATGAAATACAATCTGGCCAGAGGTCAATTCATTCGCATATCACGTTTAGTTAGCGAAGATGACCTTTTCCTGAAAGAATGTCTTCTTCTCAAAAAGTGGTTATTGGACAGAAGCTATCCTGTTCAACTTCTGGACACTCTCATCCAGGAAATCACTGAAGCCAGACCATTTAAATTTCCAGCTATTATTAAAAAAGGTTTTCTCCCCAGGAATAAATCACTGGCTACAACTCATCATTAGATTCCAGATCCTGAGTCTGCTTTTATTGAAGTTAATACTGGACCCTCTACTGAATGTAGGACTTTCACTTCTAATAATAACATTGTGTCTACTAATATACATGCAGCTTCACTTTCTTCCAGGCATGGACCTTCAGAAAATGAAATAGTTGACACACCGTCTTCTCAACAGGACAGCAATACTAGAGATTGGACTATAGCCTTTCCTCTACCTATTTGCAAGGATTCGACTGATATTAAGAAAATTATTCTGGATAATTGGGACATTTTGACTAATAGTCAAGAAGTTGCTAATAAACTTGGACAATTACCTGTTTTTTTACATAAAAAATCTAAATCTCTCAGAGTCTCCTTCAAGAACAGAGACCCTCCCATGCTTATTGAGAATCCCATTTCTTATGACTAATGTGAGCATGTTTTCATGTGGAAGTTGTGTAGTCCACCCATATGTACATAAAGGCAATTCTTATGTGGTTAAACATAATAATTTCAAAATAGTATTCAATACTCATTTAGATTGCAAGTCTATATCATTTATGCTGCTGTATGTAATTCATGACCTGCATTTTATATTGGTAAAACTACTAGAATGTTGTCTTCTAGGGTCAAAGAGCATTTATCAGCTATTAGAAAAAATGATGCAAAGAATGCTTTAGCAAAACATAGCACTGTATGTTATAAATTCATGGGTTTCACATTCCTACTTTTACCAAAGGTTGATACCTTTGTTGGTGATGTTAACACCTTGTTAGAAGTAAAAGAACTACTTTGGCAGCTTAGATTTAATGCAGACTCTCCCCCTGGCCTGAATGAAAACCTTAACATTAAATGTGTTCTTAAATAGCAGGGCTGATTTGTCTTTACAAACAGGCCTGGCAGTTATTTTTGTTGTCATCCTGCATGTCACTCAATATACAGTTTTCTTTATTTGTTACATTTTTGAAAAGCTTATTGGTACTAGCCTCACTGTCACTCATTACTTAGATGAATTAGAATAATTAGCTACCTCCCATTTGTTATATACCATGGTTTTTACATTACTAATTGTCTGAAGAAGTTCTTGCTACAATAAAAGGACAAAAGCTAATTAACACTTGCTCCTTCGTCTTTTGTTTGTTAAGAAGTTTATTTGGATTTATATATATATATATATATATATATATATATATATAAATATATATATATATATATATATATATTTATATATATATATAGAGAGATATCTATATATATATATATATATATATATATATATATATATATATTTATATCTATATCTATATATATATATATATATATATATATATATTTAATATATATATATATATATATATATAAATATATATATATATATATAT
>NC_056747.1:975659861-975664861 GCF_019279795.1 Protopterus annectens
ACCATGACTTTGACACCAGGTGTCCGTCTCAGTAAGGCCCTTTTGGAGGATGTCCGTGTCAGCTGGAGAGTCAGTTTTGGCTCCCAGTTTGCAGTCATCGGTGAACTTTGTTAGCCATAATCCTCCTGTGTTTGCCTGTACTTCTGAGAAGTATATGCCAAACAGTATGGGTCCCAGGACCGAGCCTTGTGGGAAACCACTTGTGACTGGTTTAGAGTCGGACCTGGAGCCCACTCTTCTTACCGTGTGAGTTCTGTCTCTAAGCCAGTTGGCAACCCATCTCGTGATGTAGGGGTTTATATTCAGGCTGGTGAGTTTTTCTGTAATTCCCGAGTGAGGAATGGTATTGAAAGCCTTGGCGAGGTGAAGGTAGGCTGTGTGAACCACCTTTCCCTCTTCTATGGCCTTGGTGATTGTCTGAAAGAAGTCAACCAGGTTTAGTAGGCATGGTCTGCCCTTAACAAAGCTGAACTGGGTTGGGTCAAGTGTTTGGAGGTTCCCAATGTTTTTGTTAATGAGTTCCATGATGATGCAGTCCATAGCCTTGCAGACCAGGCTAGTCAGGCTTATGGGGCGATAGTTACCAGGGTCAGTTGTGGCTCCTCCTTTGTGGAGAAGAATAACCATTGCTTTACGCCATTCTATTGGCATGTAACCTGTGGAGAGGCTGAGGTTGAACAGCATGTTTAGGTGGGGGGTTAGTTTGTTTTATAGTTTGTGCAAGACGCAGTCTGGGACATCATCTGTTCCCACTGACGCTGTGTTTTTGGCTTTTGAAAGGGCTGTTTTCACCTGTGCGTCTGTGATTTTTGGGACACTACACTTTTTCTGTATTTTTGTGGGCCCTTTTGGAGGTGAGAGGGGGGTGATGTTTGCACTGAATCTATCTGCCAGGATGTTGGCAATATCAGTAGGTTCAGTATATTTTGTACTAGTTCAGTGCATATCTGCGAGTTGCCACTTAGATTCTTAATATTGCTAAAGAAGGCTTTGTGGTTATCTTTTGAATCCTTGGCTATTTTTCTTTTGAAGTTAGCTTTGGATGATTTCATGAGGGACCTTAGTTTCTTACTGATACTGATCAGGGATGTCTTTCCTTCTTGGGGATTTGCTTTTTTTCTGAACTAGTTTCCTCCTTCTATTGTATAGCCTGTTTATTGCAGGGGTCCACCAAACTGGTTTCCTTCTCTTACAGGAGTGAGTCTTGGTTTTGCTAGAGATGGCACGATCCATGCATCCTTGTAGGTGCTCATAGAGTGTATTTGTAAAGGTTTCTGCATCTTGGGCAGTGTTATCTTTTAGTGTGTGGGCTGTGAAACTTACCACCTCTGTCTTAAGTAAGGTGAAGTTTGCTTTAGAAACGTTTTTTACTGTGGTTTTCTTAGTTGGGGGTGTGGACATCCAGAGAACCCCCAGAGTGATTAGTTTATGGTCTGATCTAACCAGTGACAGGATGACCTCCAGTGTGGAACACCTGTCACCCATGTTGGTGATGACCAGGTCCATTATGTTTTCACCTCTGGTAGGGGAGTTTACCAGCTGATCCAGGGCGTTTGAGTTGATGAATTCCAGGAAGCGCTCAGCCTGGGAGTTTGTACTCGAGTAGTGTTCCCAGTGAATGGTAGGGTAATTGAAATTGCCTAATATCAGGGTGTTTGGTAGGACCTTCATGTTTTCCAGTGTCTCCAGAAAGGTGGAGTGGTGGTCCTGGGTCATAGAGGGTGATCTGTAGCAGGCCACAATTTGCACTGCAGATTTGCCCAATGTTAGTTGCACATGGATGATCTCAGAGGTATCATGCTGCGTCACTAACCTGGAGGTGTAGGTATCCTTGATGAATATGGATACACCCCCTCCTTTTGCGTTTCGGTCTATGTTCTGTGGCTGAAAAGTGTGCTATGAGTTGTAACCCGGTAGTGCTGGGGTGCTCTCTGGAGTTTTGAACCAAGTTTCAGTTACTGCACAGATGTCAACGTTCTCCATACTGAGGAGTGCTTCAAGCGCATGCATGTTGAGATTTAAACTCCTGGTGTTGAGTAGCATAACCCTCAGTTTTTTGTTAATTGTGCTGCTTACGGAGGTGGGTTTGACTTTTGAGCCTTGCCTAAAAAAGGCACTAATGGGGGTAGCAAGAGCCTTGGCCAGTATTCGAAAGCTTAGGGGTGACAGGTGCAAGCCATCTGTTGTGAAGCAACGTGGCTTGTCGAACATGTCGTCCCAGGCTGACAGACATTGGATCCCCTTTGAATGACACCAGGAGCTTAGCCAATTGTTGAAATTAATCATTTTTTTTTTATACTGAGGTATCATTCTTGGTGAGGGCAGGATGCTACTCAGGGTCAGGGTCATACCAGCCTGGGCTACATGATCAGAGAGCTCTTCCATGTCTCTTTTCATGTAGTCCAGGGAGGTATGTCTCAGGTCATTAACACCAATATGAACAATGACAGAGTCATATTTCTACTTGTTCTGGAGTGACCTGAGTGTTTGTGTTATGTGGTGTATTCTGGCTTCCAACAGGCAGCTAACAGTAACCTTCTGCTTGTCCAGCCTAGTGAGTGGGACGTCAGTGTGCCTGACTATAGGGTCATCGATTACTAGGGTGTTAGGTATGTTATTTCGCCTTAAGGGCTGTGATTGTGCTGCACACTGATTTTGTGTTTTATGTGTTGTCTGGTTTGTGACGGGAAGTGCACGTTGTTTGGGTGTCTGCTTTGGAGGTCTCTGATGCTTTTGCAGGTTTTTTTAGAGCCTCCGAGTATGATTTTGTGTATTTATGTGTATTTTTTGCCAGTGCTGTTTTAGTAGGTCTGTGTGTGGCTGGAGTTGTGGTGCAAGTGTTAACCTTCTCCTCTTGACTGTCTGTTCCAGTCTTGGGTGGAGACAGCTTAACTTCCAGTTTGGCTATATAATTGCATCTCTCGCATATGTTAGTGTTTTGTGGTAGGAGGAGAGGGTTGTCTGTGTACATGAGGTAGTTGTAACATTGCCTCAGGATACCCAGATTCACCAGCTGGACTGGAGAGTGCACCTGAAGTTGCCCTTTGGTCATGCCTGAATAATAGGGTGAGCTGCTTAGTCACTTGGTTGGTGAGGAGTGAATAAAGAGCCTTGCCCTGCTGGGCAATCAGTGTCAGGGTATATTAGTGCTTGCTATTAGGTCTGAGCAAGTGCTGGGCTGTAAGATGCTTTTTAAGTGCTTAGTTGAGAGTTAGACTACTTTCAAGGGAAAAACTGAAGAGGAGACTTAGTGGAGCCAGGAATAATTTAACCATAGCTAACCGGGACTGCCTGGTGCGCAAAACCGTGCAAACACAGTTTTTATCGTAGGGAAATGAAAGAGATAGAAATTAGTCCAAAATGGCCAATAAACTACTAACTTTTGGGCTAGAACCACTCCTCCAGGGACAGATAGGTTACTCAAAGCTCCCCTCTCTCACAGGTGAAGAGAGAAACTTCCTTCTATCCAAGTAAGGTATGGGCAACTCAGAAACTAGAATCACAGCCCTGAATTCAGCACTAGCCTGAAAACTGGACTATACTAGCTTAGAAAGGTGGGAAACAAGAAATTGTTTTGGTTTTCTTGGTTTTTTGACACTTAAAACAGCTTTAAACAACAACAAATGATCAGAAAAGGCTATCGCACTTTAGTGTGTAGCCTACAACAGTTAAATTATTTAAACAAAAAACAACTTTTTAAAAGTGCAGGCAGTCAAATAAGTACAATATGTGAAAAAAAGCTTTTAAATCACAATAAACACTGGAAAATCTGTGTTTAGGCAGAAAACAGTTGAGTACAGCATGAAAGTACAGAAAACTGATACTTAATCACTCCAAAGTCTCTTTTCTAAGCTAGAAGGCTTCCCTCCAACACAGAAAGGCTTGGTGGGGGGGGGGCTCAGAAGCTTACAAAGAGTCCTGGATACAGCAAATCTGTACCTGGACTAGACTAGTTACAGGAAAGGTGGGGAACAAGTACAAACGTAGGCTTTTAAGCCAGCAAGTTGAAAGAGATGGAAAACTGCCCAAACGGCCAAACAAACAACAATTTCTGGGCCAAAACTCACTCTTCCTGTGGAGGATAGGCTACCTAGTGCTTACTACTCCCACTGATAAGCTAGAAGGCTTCCCCCCAACAAAGAAAGGGTTGGGGGGCTCAGAAGCTTACTAACAATCCTGGATACAGCAACTCTGTTACCAGACTAGGCTAGTTATAGGAAAGGCGGGAAACAGGCACAAGTGCAGCTTTCAAACCAGAAAGTTGAAAGAGAGGGAAAAAATTGCTCAAACAGCCAATAGCTACAATTTCTGGGCCAGGGACCACTCCTCTTGTGGTAGATAGGCTACCTGATACTTACCACTTCCACTGATAAGCTAGAAGGCTTCCCTCCAACACAGAAAGGCTTGGGGGGGGGCTCAGAAAGGCAGGAAACAAGCGCAAACACAGGCTTTTAAATCAGAAGGTTGAAAGAGATGGAAAAGCTTCCCAAACGGCCAATAAACTATCATTTCTGGGCCAGAAACCACTCCTCCTGTGGTAGATAGGTTACCTAGTGCTTACCACTCCCACTGATAACCTAGAAGGCTTCTCTCCAACACAGAAGGGCTTGGGGGGCTCAGAAGCTTACCAAAAGTCCTGGATACAGCAAATGTGTACCTGGACTACACTAGTTATAAGAAAGGGGGGGCAAACGCAAAATGGGCTTTTAACCAGAAAGTAGAAAGATATGTAAAAACTGCCAAAATGGCCAATGAACTACAATTTCAGGGCCAAAACCCACTCTTCCCATGGTAGATAGGCTACCTAGTGCTTACCACTCCCACTGATAAGCTAGAAGGCTTCCCTCCAACACAGAAAGGCTTGGGGGACTCAGAAGCTTACCAGCAGTCCTGGATACAGCAAGTCTGTATCTGGACTTGACTAGTTGCAGGAAAGGCAGGAAACAAGCTTAGAATTTTTTTTACAGAAAAGCAGCTAAAATAACAGTAAATACAATTCA